>NC_141875.1:101140000-101356760 GCF_056163025.1 Triticum urartu
GAGATACCTCTCCGACAATCAGAGTGACAAATCCTAATCTCGATCTATGCCAACTCAACAAACACCATCGGAGACACCTGTAGAGCACCTTTATAATCACCCAGTTATGTTGTGACGTTTGGTAGCACACAAAGTGTTCCTCCGGTATTCGGGAGTTGCATGATCTCATAGTCATAGGAACATGTATAAGTTATGGAGAAAGCAATAGCAACAAACTAAACGATCATCGTGCTAAGATAACGGATGGGTCAAGTCAATCACATCATTCTCTAATGATGTGATCCCGTTAATCAAATGACAACTCATGTCTATGGTTACGAAATATAACTATCATTGATTCAACGGGCTAGTCAAGTAGAGGCAAACTAGTGACACTGTGTTTATCTATGTATTCACACATGTACTAAGTTTCCGGTTAATACAATTCTAGCATGAATAATAAATATTTATCATGATATAAGGAAATATAAATAACAACTTTATTATTGCCTCTAGGGCATATTTCCTTCAATCATTCGGGTTCAGTTAACAGCAAGGGATTGATCGATCGCTCGGGTTGAGTAACGCGTAGCCTGTAGTGCAATCGCTCGGGTTCAGTTAGAGCCCAACGCCTCGCACACACGCGTGTACGTATGAGAGAAATGCGCATCGCTCGGCACAGACCACCCACCGTAACCGGGAACTCCCAGATATTTTCATTGCCCTCGCTTCTACCATGGTTTTTTCCGTCATGGACAGCCCAAAGAATGTCATGTAGCTGCGTCTCCAGCCTGCCCAGGACGAAAATCCCATTTTCTGTCATGATTTTTGTCATAGAAGTAGGACCCCACCACATCTATGATGATACCGGGTTTTGTCACAATTATTGTCATAGAAGTGTCATAAATATGACAGAAAAAAAATTGTTCGGCCCAAAATGTCATGGGCGTGTCTTTTTCTTGTAGTGCTACTAATTATGGACCCATAGGTCCATGGTAAACTACTCACGCATCATCGGAGGGGCAACAAAGATGATGAAGAACCCCTCCGTGATCGTTTACCCCTCGGGCAGAGTGCCGTAAAAGGCCTCTAGATGGGATCTCATAGTTCTGGAACTTGCGGTGATGGAAAAAGTATTCCGTGGACTTCCCCATATGTTTTCTGATTTTAGAGTATTTATAGAGGCGGAGTTAGGTCAAACGGAGGCTTGTGGGCCCCACTAGGTACCAGGGTGCGCTAGAGGCCCCTGGCGTGCCCTGGTGCCTAGGGGGGTCACTCCTTCATCTTCTCATTCCCTCCCGAAGCTTACAGGGTCTCTTATCACCAGAAAAAATCTCCAAAAAGTTTCGTGGCATTTGGACTTCATTTGGTACTGATATTCTGCAAAGTCAAAAACATGCAAAAAAACAACTATCACTGGGCACTAAGTTAATAGGTTAGTCCAAAAAGTGATATAAAATTGCTCGTAAATGTATATAAAACATCCAAGATTGATAATATAATAGCATGGAACAATCAAAAATTATAGATATGTTGGAGACGTACCAGGCCCACAGCGTTCTTGATGTGGGGTTGGTGCCGCCGATAGGGGTCGTGAGGTAGTTCAGGGCGTACCCATTATTGGTGGTAGTGTTGATGTGGTGCCTAATGCGTCTCCAATGTATATATAATTTTTTTTATTGTTCCATGCTATTATAATATCAATCTTGGATGTTTTATATGCAATTATATATCATTTTCTTGGGACCAACTTATTAACCTAGTGCCTAGTGCCAGTTGCTGTTTTTTGCTTGTTTTTTGGCTTTTTAGAAATTCAATATCAAATAGTCCAAATGGAGAAAAAACTTTGTATTAATTTTTTGGACCAGAAGAGACCCTAGAAGGTTCGGGAGAAGACCTAACAAGCCACGAGGGAGCGACAAGCTCAGGAGGCGCACTCCAGGGGGCGCCTCCCAGGCTGGTGGGGCCCTCATGGTACCTCTTGACCTAATTCCAGAGGGGATCTACATCATCCTTGTTGTCCTTCTTATGATGTGTGAGTAGTTCGCTGCAAACCTACGGGTCCATAGCTAGTAGCTAGATGGCTTCTTCTCTCTCTTTGATCTTCAATACAATGTTCTCCTCGATGTTCTTGAAGATCTATTCAATGTAATCCTTTTGCGGTGCGTTTGTTGGGATCCGATGAATTGTGAGTTTATGATTAGATTATCCATGATTATTATTTGAATTTTCCCTGAACTCTTTTAAGCATGATTGTTATAGCTTTGTATTTCTCCCCAGTCTATTGATTTGATTTGGCCAACTAGATTGATTTTTCTTGCAATGGGAGAGGTTCTTTGTGATGGGTTTGATCTTGCGGTGCTCAATTCCAGTGATAGAAAGGGACATGACACGTATTTGTATCGTTGCCATTAAGGATAAAAAGATGGGGTTTATTCATGGGTGAGTTTACTTTGTCTACATCATGTCATCTTGCTTAAGGCGTTACTCCGTTCTTTATGAACTTAATACTCTAGATGCATGCTAGATAGCAGTCGACCTGTGGAGTGATAGTAGTAGATGCAGGCAGGAGTCGTTCTACTTGTTTCGTACGTGATGCCTATATACATGACCATTGCCTTGGATATCGTCATGATTATTTGCTTTTCTATCAATTCCCCAATAGTAATTTGTTTACACACTGTATGCTATTTGCTTCTCTAGTGAAAATTATGGCCCCGGGTCTACTTTTTATCATATATTAAAATAAAAAATATCTTGCTGCAAATTTTCTTTATTTAACTTGTTTTGTATTTTAATTATCTATCTATTACTACGAGAGTTGATCCTTGCAATTAACCGCCGAGGGATTGACAACCCCTTGTTCACGTTGGGTGCAAGTATTTGTTATTTTGTGTGTAAGTACTGCTAACGAGGTGTTCCATGGTTCTCCTACTGGATTGATAACCTTGGTCTTAACTGAGGGAAATACTTATCTCTACTGTACTGCATCACCTTTCCCTTCTAGGAAATCCCAATGCAGCCCACAAGTAGCAGCGCCCCCCGTGGGGCCGCGGTCGTTGCGGTGGGGTCTGCTTTTGAACTCATGAGGAGGCCCATGATGACTTGTGGTTGAGGCGTCAACACGGGGTCTACTTGTGGTTGAGTTGCGGGCAGTATCACTCCTGCCGCCAGAGGTCCCGACGTCACGGGCTCCATTGACACCGTCGTGCGTAGCACGTTCGTGGTTGGTTCTGTCATCATAACCTGGTGGACAGATATCGCTTGCGGGGCCTCGGATAGGGACATCTCTTGATCAGAAGAGGTATCAGTCTCTGAGCTCATGGGCGACCCTTCTTTTCCCCATAGGTCAGAGTACATGACCTCGCGGAAGGGTTGGAGACCCGTGTTTTCATCCTCGTTGGTGAGGGAGATCGGTGTGTGGTTCCTTTCGTCGCGTCGGTGTTTTCAAGCGTCTCTAGGTCAGTGACGAGACTGAAAGAAATATGCCCTAGAGGCAATAATAAAGTTATTATTTATTTCCTCATATCATGATAAATGTTTATTGTTCATGCTATAATTGTATTAACCGAAAACTTAGTACATGTGTGAATACATAGACAAACAGAGTGTCACTAGTATGCCTCTACTTGACTAGCTCATTAATCAAATATGGTTAAGTTTCCTAACCATAGACATGAGTTGTCATTTGATTAATGGGATCACATCATTAGGAGAATAATGTGATTGACTTGACCCATTTTGTTAGCTTAGCACTTGATCGTTTAGTTTACTGCTATTGCTTTCTTCATGACTCATACATGTTCCTATGACTATGAGGTTATGCAACTCCCGATTATCGGGGGAACACTTTGTGTGCTACCAAACATCACAACGTAACTGGGTGATCATAAAGGTGCTCTATAGGTGGCTCTGATGGTACTTGTTGAGTTGGCATAGATCAAGATTAGGATTTGTCACTCCGATTGTCGGAGAGGTATCTCTGGGCCCACTCGGTAATGCACATCACTATAAGCCTTGCAACCATTATAACTAATGAGTTAGTTGCAAGATGATGTATTACGAAACGAGTAAAGAGACTTGCCGGTAATGAGATTGAACTAGGTATTGAGATACCGACGATCGAATCTCGGGCAAGTAACATACCGATGACAAAGGGAACAACGTATGTTGTTATGCGGTTTGACCGATAAAGATCTTCGTAGAATATGTGGGAGCCAATATGAGCATCTAGGTTCCGCTATTGGTTATTGACCGAAGATGTGTCTCGGTCATGTCTACATAGTTCTCGAACCCGTAGGGTCCGCACGCTTAAAGTTCGGTGACGATCGGTATTATCAGTTTTTGTGTTTTGATGTACTGAAGGTAGTTCGAAGTCCCAGATATGATCGCGGACATGATGAGGAGTCTCAAAATGGTTGAGATGTAAAGATCAATATATTGGACGACTATATTCAGACACTGGAAGTGTCCCGGGTGGTTTCGGAGAAAACTGGAGTGCCGGAGGGTTACCGGAACCCCCCGGGAGAAATAGTGGGCCTTATGGGCCTTAGTGGAGAGAGAGAGAGGGCTGGCCTAGGGAAGGCCGCGTGCCCCTCCCCCTCTGGTCTGAATTGGACTAGGAGAGGGGGGCGGCACCCCCTTTCCTTCTCCCTCTCCCCAATTCCTTTCCCCTCCTAGTAGGAGCAGGAAAGAGGGGAGTCCCACTAGTGCAGAATCGGGCTTTAGCGCCGGTTCGTAAGGGCCTTTAGTGCCAGTTCTATAACCGGCACTAAAGGGTGGGGACTAAAGCCCCCCCTTTAGTACTGGTTCGGCACAAACCGGCTCTAAAGTGCCACCACGTGGCACGAGACAGACCCGGGTGCGGGTAGACCATTAGTACCGGTTGGTAACACCAACTGGTACTAAATGTTTGGGGGGGTTGGTTTTATTTTTTATTTTTCCTTTAATTTTGTGTTTTCAATTTAATTTTAGTGATTGTTTTACATTATAATGAGTTGTTAAATCATTACGTGAAGTTACCGCAGATTAGTTTCGACTGGATGCATGTGGATCCTAGCTAAGTGATAAGTATATGCCATATCCATATTACCTTGATCACCTATAATATGGATATGGCATATACTTGATCACTTAGCTAGGATCCATGCAGTTGAAACTAATCTGCAGTTTCTTTCATAAATGATATAATAACTCATCATCATCATATTAATATTAAAACTCTTGCATCATATATATCAGCACCAACAACAGTATACTAGCTAGCTAAAAATCATCATATATACCATCGAGTTCAACATGGTCATGATATTATAAGCGTTCATAACACCACAAAAGCAAATCACTCTTTGAGATTAATTAAGTTCAGGATGAAGAACACAGACATGAGAGGACAAGTACTAATTAAGAGCATGAACTAGCTAATAATCACTCATGCTGCTCTCTCTCGGGTAAAATAACATAGAACATGTATAGCTCTCCTGATTCATCATATTGGAGCATGCAGATGAACCTGTCTCCTAATCATGGGTTGCGCTTCTGTTTGCTGCCCCCTAGTACTTCTCTGTGATCGTTAACAATTTTGCTCCAATCTTTCACTATTAAGCATTCCTCCCTATTAGAAATCCTGAATGCACTCATGTGCATTGTAGGATATCTTGGTCGTAAGCTAACCATTGACATGCGACCTTTAGTACCGATCCACTAAGGCATAACTGTCATTGGGAGTCCCTGTTTAAGAACATCGTATAGTAACATTACTTACCAATCAAGTTTAGCTTGAAAAATAACATATGCAAAAGATGCACTCAGAACAAATAGTAAAAATATTGATCTTACCATATTTCCTAAATAGATGTGACCGTAGTTCAATACGATCACTGTTGGTCCCACGTTTTGAGTACTAAGATTTTCAAATTTAGGAAAATAATTTCTCTTGACAGCATCAAGATCCTCAAGCCATGAAACATAATGACTTATCTCCTCGCAGTTTAGTTCAGCCCCGGGATAGTGGACGGTCCTGTCTACCAAGCGCCGGACATGTTTGCTTGAATGGAAATAAGCTGTCAATAGAAATTAGTTGTCAACTATTTTTGAATAAAAAATATCGAAGACATAAATATGGTTGAGAAACTCACATAATGGTAGAACTGGAGGCGTCTGCACATCGACCCAGATGTCTCTATTACCTTCAACATCATCTTCCGGACGAATATCAAAGGTGATAACCATATCAGGATCAAATGCATAAGCTTTGCATAGTGCTTGCCAAGTTTTGCATTCAAAATAGGTGTATGTGTCTGTATTGTATAATTTGACATTGAAGGTATAACCATGCTCGGTCTTCAAGTAAACTTTCTTTACCTCCATAGTTTTGTTAGGACTAAAACCTATCTTATTCAAGACAAAAATTCTTGCATGGCAGGGAATACGCTAGTAGAATAGTGAAAATTTAAAATTATAAGTTGAAGCAAATGAAGCATAAGTCATGCTTAATTACGAAAAAAAGACTTGTCGTTGTGACTTACTGTATCCACTTCGAAGTTCTCGTCCAGCTTGATGCTGAAACGTCTATCATCAACTAGAAAAATTTCTATTACACAGGCCACGCTGGTCTTCGCAGTATTCGCACATAATGAAATCATGTTCGTCGTCAGACGACATTCCTATGTTCATAGGTGAAACATTAAACACTTATTAGTTCTATTAATTCAACTAATTCAACTAGTTCAACTAATTAATTCAACTAAGCACTTACTAAAAATATACCTAAATAAAGAGGCTCAACTAATTCAACTAGCTAGTTCAACTAATTAATTCAACTAATTCAACTAAACTAGTTCTATTAATTTTCTTACTACAAATAAAGTAGCTAGTTCTATATAGTAAAATTTTAATTAGATGATCAAATCTCATATAACTAAATTAAATATATATCTAACATATAATTTCTATCTAATTCATCTAACATTTGACATTAATATCTAACATATGTTCATATAGGTGAAACATTAAACACTTACTAGTTCTATTAATTCAACTAAATAAATTAGTTCTATTAATTCAACTAATTCAACTAAGCATTTACTGTAGCTAAACTAGTTCTATTAATTTTCTTACTAAAATATATAAAGTAGCTAGTTCTATATAGTAATATTTTAATTAGATCATCAAATCTCATATAACTAAATTTTCTTACTAAAAATAAACTAGTTCTATTAATTCAACTAGTTCAACTAAGCATTTACTAAAAATAAACTAGTTCTATTAATTCAATTGACATTAATATCTTGCTAATTCATCTAACAATTGACATTAATATTTAACGTTTCTATCTAATTCATCTAACATTCAACATTAATCTAACATTCTTATGTAGGTAATTCATCTAATTCGATCGTCTAATTAACAATTTGACATGCATTAATCTAAAAAACGGAAAACAGAAAATAAGTAAAAAAATGTGTGTTTGTGTGTGTGTGCGTGTTTGTGTGTGTGTCTGTGTGTGTCTACGAGCGGAGGCGGCGGCGTACGGGGTGGCGGCGTACGGGCGGCGGGGGCGTACGGGGCGGCGGCGTACGGGGCGGTGGCGTACGGGCGGCGGGGGCGAGACGGGCGGCGACCGGCGTATGGGGACGGCGATGACGGGAGGCGGCCGGTGTATGGGGCGGCGGCGCGAGATGGTGATGACGGGTGGCGGGGGCGGCACGAGCGGCGGGGGCGGCGAGGGCGAGACAGCGATGGGCGACGATGCGGGACGGGAGCGGCGGCAATGTCGCGAAGAGGTTGGAGATGTGGAGATGAAACTGAATTTTTCGCAACTGCCATATATATAGGAGGGGCCTCTAGTACTGGTTGGAGCCACCAATCGGTACTAAAGGCCAATTTTGGCCAGCCCAAGCGGCGGGAAGCGGCCCCCTTTAGTACCGGTTCGTGGCTCTAACCGGTACTAAAGGCCACCCTTTAGTACCAGTTGGAGCCACGAACCGGTACTAAAGGGGTATGCTGCGGTGCGCAAAGTTTAGTCCCACCTCGCCGAGCAAAGGGCAGCCGCACTGGTTTATAAACCCAGTCGCGGCTGCTCTATCGAACTCCACTGTAAACCAGGCTTCTAGGCCTAACTATGACGCGCTGTCCTGTGAGCCTACTGGCCCTTGTGGGCCTGAATTTACATGCCCAAGGCCTAGCAGGCCCACTGGACAGCGCCCCAATAATTTTTCATATAGTTTTTTCTTTTCTGCTTTATTTATTTTTTCTATTTATTTCTGAGTAGTTTTTTTATATAGTTTTTTTCTTTTCTGATTTATTTATTTTCTTCTATTTATTTCTGAGTAGTTTTTTTATATAGTTTTTTCTTTTCTGCTTTATTTATTTTCTTCTATTTGTTTCTGAGTATTTTTTTATATAGTTTTTTTCTTTTCTGCTTTATTTATTTTCTTCATTTTATTTCTGAGTAGTTTTTTATATAGTTTTTTTTTCTTTTCTGAGATTGTCCAGTTTGTACACGAAGTGCGTCCAGTTTTTGCCGTAACTTTCTCTACTCTTTTGCACATGCTATGTGGGTGAAATGATGATACCATGCCAAGTTTTAACATTTTCAGAGTTCATTTTGTAGTGATTTTCAATTTCACGGTCATTTAGCTCTCCAAACAAATCGGTAAATGACTGAAAATAGCAAATGATATCAGAACGTGTCGAAAATTGATGAAGTCGCTTTAAATGGTGCATACGGAATGCAAAAAAAGTCTGGATTTCAAATAAGTTTAAAAAAATGAAGTGCCCGTGTAACAGATGAGTTCTCGTCCGGAACCCTGATACTCCGAAACAGATTGTCCAGTTTGTACACGAAGTGCGTCCAGTTTTTGTCGTAACCCTCTCTACTCTTTTGCACATGCATTGTGGGTGAAATGGTGATACCATGCCAAGTTTCAACATTTTCAGAGTTCATTTTGTAGTGATTTTCAATTTCACGGTCATTTAGCTCACTAAACAAAATCGGTAAATGATTGAAAAATAGCAAATGATGTCAGAACGTGTTGAAAATTGATGACGTCACTTCGAATGGTGCATACGGAACGCAAAAAAATTCTGGAGTTCAAATAAGTTTAAAAAAATGAAGTGCTCGTGTAACATATGAGTTCTCGTCCGAAACCCTGATACTCCGAAAGAGATTGTCCAGTTTGTACACGAAGTGCATGCAGTGTTTGTCGTAACCCTCTCTCCTATTTTGCACATGCTATGTGGGTGAAATAATGATACCATGCCAAGTTTCAACATTTTCAGAGTTCATTTTGTAGTGATTTTCAATTTCACGATCATTTAGCTCTCTAAACAAATCGGTAAATGACTGAAAAATAGCAAATGATGTCAGAACGTGTTGAAAATTGATGACGTCGCTTTGAATGGTGCATACGGAACGCAAAAAAATTCTGGAGTTCAAATAAGTTTAAAAAATGAAGTGCCCGTGTAACAGATGAGTCTCTCGTGCGAAACCTTGATACTCCGAAAGAGATTGTCCAGTTTGTACACGAAGTGCGTCCAGTTTTTGCTGTAACCCTCTCTACTCTTTTGCACATGCTATGTGGGTGAAATGATGATACCATGCCAAGTTTCAACATTTTCAGAGTTCATTTTGTAGTGATTTTCAATTTCACGATCATTTAGCTCTCTAAACAAATCGGTAAATGACTAAAAAATAGCAAATGATGTCAGAACGTGTTGAAAATTGATGATGTCTCTTTTAATGGTGCATACGGAACGCAAAAAAAGTCTGGAGTTCAAATAAGTTTAAAAAAATTAAGAGCCCGTGTAACAGATGAGTTCTTGTCCAGAACCCTGATACTCCGAAAGAGATTGTCCAGTTTGTACACGAAGTGCGTCAAGTTTTTGCCGTAACCCTCTCTATTCTTTTGCACATGTTATGTGGGTGAAATGATGATACCATGCCAAGTTTCAACATTTTCAGAGTTCATTTTGTAGTGATTTTCAATTTCACGGTCATTTAGCTGGGGCGACCGGCGCGGGGGGATTGAGGGGGAGACCGAGTGAGTGTGAGTGTGAGTGGAGAGAGGAAAGAGTGAGGGCGTAAACATGTAAAAATATACATCAAAAATACATTGATTATCAATGATCTTTTTGTGTACAATCTGAATTGTCAATATGAGTCCTCAACGGTTTAGAAACCGGTGAAGACTCATATTGCGACCACAAAGTCTACACATAGAGTTCAATGAAGACCAAGTGCTTGTGATAGTTTGAGAAGTAACATATTTAAGGTGGTAAAAATCCTGCCAGGGGAGCGAGCTGGGACTAAAAACAGCCTGCCACAACCTCTTTACTACCGGTTCATGCCATGAACCGGTAATAAAGGGGTTGGCCGAGCCCCAGCCTGACAACAGCCAGTCACTGCCTCTTTAGTACCGGTTCGTGGCACGAACCGATACTAAAGGTTTGCTACGAACCGGTACTAAAGATCTCCTCCCGCCTAGCCGTTGGAACCAGCACTAATGGACACATTAGTGCCGGCTCAAATTCAAACCGAGACTAATGTGTCTCACATTTGACCCTTTTTCTACTAGTGTCCTACTCCTACTAGGAGAAGGACTCCTCCTCCTGGTGCGCCTACAGGGGCCGGTCGGCCTCCCCCCTTGCTCCTTTATATACGGGGGTAGAGGGCACTTCTAGACACACAAGTTGATCTGTTGATCTCTCCCAGCCGTGTGCGGTGCCCCCCTCCACCATAATCCACCTCGATCATATCATAGCGGTGCTTAGGCGAAGCCCTGCGTTGGTAGCATCATCATCACCGTCATCATGCCGTCGTGCTGACGGAACTCTGCTGTGAAGCTCTGCTGGATCGGAGTTCGTGGGACGTCATCGAGCTGAACGTGTGCAGAACTCGGAGGTGTCGTGCATTCGGTACTTGGATCGGTCGGATCGTGAAGACGTACGACTACATCAACCGCGTTGTGCTAACGCTTCCGCTTTCGGTCTACGAGGGTACATGGACACACTCTCCCCTCTCGTTGCTATGCATCACCATGATCATGTGTGTGCGTAGGAAAAGTTTTGAAATTACTATGTTCCCCAACAGTGGCATCCGAGCCAGGTTTATGCATAGATGTTATATGCACTAGTAGAACACAAGTGAGTTGTGGACGATACAAGTCATACTTCTTACCAGCATGTCACACTTTGGTTCGGCGATATTGTTGGATGAAGCGGCCTGGACCGACATTACGCGTATGCTTACGCGATACTGGTTCTACCGACGTGCTTTGCACACAGGTGGCTGGCGGGTGTCAGTTTCTCCAACTTTAGTTGAATCGAGTGTGGCTAGCCCGGTCCTTGAGAAGGTTAAAATAATACTAACTTGACAAACTGTCGTTGTGGTTTTGATGCCTAGGTAAGAACGGTTCTTGCTCAGCCCGTAGCAGCCACGTAAAACTTGCAACAATAAAGTAGAGGACGTATAACTTGTTTTTGCAGGGCATGTTGTGATGTGATATGGTCAAGACATGATGCTATATTTTATTATATGAGATGATCATGTTTTGTAACCGAGTTATCGGCAACTGGCAGGAGCCATATGGTTGTCGCTTTATTGTATACAATGTAATCGCCCTGTAATGGCTTCACTTTATCACTAAGTGGTAGCGATAGTCGTAGAAGCAATATTTGGCGAGACGACAACGATGCTACAATGGAGATCAAGGTGTTGTGCCGGTGACGATGGTGATCATGATGGTGCTTCGGAGATGGAGATCACAAGCACAAGATGATGATGGCCATACCATATCACTTATATTGATTGCATGTGATGTTTATCTTTTATGCATCTTATTTTGCTTAGATTGACGGTAGCATTATAAGATGATCTCTCACTAAATTTCAAGGTACAAGTGTTCTCCCTGAGTATGCACCGTTGCGAAAGTTCATCGTGCCGAGACACCACGTGATGATCGGATGTAATAAGCTCTACGTTCACATACAACGGGTGCAAGCCAGTTTTGCACATGCAGAATACTCGGGTTAAACTTGACGAGCCTAGCATATGCAGATATGGCCTCGGAACACTAGAGACCAAAAGGTCGAGCGTGAATCATACAGAAGATATGGTCAACATAGTGATGTTCACAATTGAAAACTACTCCATCTCACGTGATGATCGGACATGGTTTAGTTGATATGGATCGCGTGATCACTTAGATGATTAGAGGGATGTCTATCTAAGTGGGAGTTCTTTAATAATTTGATTAACTGAACTTTAATTTATCATGAACTTAGTACCTGATAGTATTTTGCATGTCTATGTTGTTGTAGATAGACGGCATGTGTTGTTGTTCTGTTGAATTTTAATGCGTTCCTTGAGAAAGCAAAGTTGAAAGATGATGGTAGCAATTACACGGACGGGGTCCATAACTTGAGGATTATCCTCATTGTTGCATAGAAGAATTATGTCCTAGAAGCACCGCTAGGTGCCAAACCTGCTGCAGGAGCAACAACAGATGTTTTGAACGTCTGGCAGAGCAAAGCAGATGAATACTCGATAGTTCAGTGTGCCATGCTTTACGGCTTAGAACCGGGACTTCAACGACGTTTTGAACGTCATTGAGCATATGAGATGTTCCAGGAGTTGAAGTTAATATTTCAAGAAAATGCCCGGATTGAGAGATATGAAGTCTCCAATAAGTTCTACAGCTGCAAGATGGAGGAGAACAGTTCTATCAGTGAGCATATACTCAAAATGTCTGGGTATAACAATCACTTGATTCAACTGGGAGTTAATCTTCCGGATGGTAGTGTTATTGACAGAATTCTTCAATCACTGCCACCAAGCTACAAGAGCTTCGTGATGAACTATAACATGCAAGGGATGGATAAGACGATTCCCGAGCTCTTCGCAATGCTAAAAGCTGCGGAGGTAGAAATCAAGAAGGAGCATCAAGTGTTGATGGTCAACAAGACCACCAGTTTCGAGAAAAAGGGCAAAGGGAAGAAGAAGGGGAACTTCAAGAAGAACGGCAAACAGATTGTTGTTCAGGAGAAGAAACCCAAGTCTGGACCTAAGCCTGAGACTGAGTGATTCTACTGCAAACAGACTGGTCACTGGAAGCGGAACTGCCCCAAGTATTTGGCGGATAAGAAGGATGGCAAGGTGAACAAAGGTATATGTGATATACATGTTATTGATGTGTACCTTACTAATTCTCGCAGTAGTTCCTGGGTATTTGATACTGGTTGTGTTGCTAATATTTGCAACTCGAAACAGGGACTACGGATTAAGCGAAGATTAGCAAAGGACGAGGTGACGATGCGCGTGGGAAATGGTTCCAAAGTCGATGTGATCGCGGTTGGCACGCTACCTCTACATCTACCTTCGAGATTAGTTTTAGACCTAAATAATTGTTATTTGGTGCCAGCGTTGAGCATGAACATTTTATCTGGATCTTGTTTAATGTGAGATTGTTATTCATTTAAATCAGAGAATAATGGTTGTTCTATTTATATGATTAATATCTTTTACGGTCATGCACCCTTAAAGAGTGGTCTATTCTTTTTGAATCTCGATAGTGAAGATACACATATTCATAGTATTCAAGCTAAAAGATGCAGAGTTGATAACGACAGTGCAACTTATTTGTGGCACTGCCGTTTGGGTCATATTGGTGTAAAGCGCATGAAGAAACTCCATTCTGATGGACTTTTGGAATCACTTGATTGTGAATCACTTGGTACTTGCGAACCATGCCTCATGGGCAAGATGACTAAAACACCGTTCTCCAGAAGAATGGAGCGAGCAAAAGATTTGTTGGAAATCATACATACTGATGTATGTGGTCCGATGAATGTTGAGGCTCGTGGCGGATATCGTTATTTTCTCACCTTCACAGATGATTTGAGCAGATATGGGTATATCTACTTGATGAAACATAAGTCTGAAACATTTGAAAAGTTCAAAGAATTTCAGAGTGAAGTGGAAAATCATCGTAACAAGAAAATAAAATTTCAACGATCTGATCGTGGAGGAGAATATTTGATTTACGAGTTTAGTCTTCATTTGAAACAATGCGGAATAGTTTCGCAACTCACTCCACCCGGAACACCACAGCGTAATGGTGTGCCCGAACGTTGTAGTCGTACTTTACTAGATATGGTGCGATCTATGATGTCTCTTACTGATTTACCGCTATCATTTTGGGGTTATGCTTTAGATATGGCTGCATTCACGTTAAATAGGGCACCATCTAAGTCTGTTGAGACGACTCCTTATGAAATGTGGTTTGGCAAGAAACCAAAGTTTTCGTTTCTTAAAGTTTGGGGCTGTGATGCTTATGTGAAAAAGCTTCAACCCGATAAGCTCGAACCCAAATTGGAGAAATGTGTCTTCATAGGATACCCAAAAGAAACAGGTGGGTACACCTTCTATCACAGATCCGAAGGAAAGACTTTTGTTGCTAAGAATGGATCCTTTCTAGAGAAGGAGTTTCTCTCGAAAGAAGTGAGTGGGAGGAAAGTAGAACTTGATGAGGTAACTGTACCTGCTCCCTTATTGGAAAGTAGTTCATCACAGAAACCGGTTCCTGTGACACCTACACCAATTAGTGAGGAAGCTAATGATGATGATCATGAAACTTTAGATCAAATTACTACCGAACCTCGTAGGTCAATCAGAGTAAGATCCACACAAGAGTGGTACGGTAATCCTATTTTGGAGGTCATGTTGCTAGAACATGACGAACCTACGAACTATGAGGAAGCGATGATGAGCCCAGATTCCGCAAAATGGCTAGAAGCCATGAAATATGAGATGGGACCATGTATGAGAACAAAGTGTGGACTTTGGTTGACTTTCCCGATGATCGGCAAGCCATCGAGAATAAATGGATCTTCAAGAACAAGACTGACGCTGATGGTAATGTTACTGTATACAAAGCTCGACTTGTTGCGAAAGGTTTTCAACAAGTTCAAGGAGTTGACTACGATGAGACCTTCTCACCCGTAGCGATGCTTAAGTCCGGCCGAATCATGTTAGCTATTGCCGCATTTTATGATTATGAAATTTGGCAAATGGATGTAAAGACTGCATTCCTGAATGGATTTCTGGAAGAAGAGTTGTATATGATGCAACCTGAAGGTTTTATTGATCCAAAAGGTGCTAACAAAGTGTGCAAGCTCCAGCGATCCTGAAGGTTTTAGTTTACTGCTCTTGCTTTCTTCATGACTCATACATGTTCCTATGACTATGAGGTTATGCAACTCCTGATTACCTGAGGAACACTTTGTGTGCTACCAAATGTCACAACGTAACTGGGTGATCATAAAGGTTCTCTACAGGTGTCTCCGATGGTACTTGTTGAGTTGGCATAGATCAAGATTAGGATTTGTCACTCCGATTGTCGGAGAGGTATCTCTGGGCCCACTCGGTAATGCACATCACTATAAGCCTTGCAAACATTGTAACTAATGAGTTAGTTGCAAGATGATGTATTATGGAATGAGTAAAGAGACTTGCTGGTAACGGGATTGAACTAGGTATTGAGATACCGACGATCGAATCTCGGGCAAGTAACATACCGATGACAAAGGGAACAACGTATGTTGTTATGCAGTTTGATCGATAAAGATCTTGTGGGAGCCAATATGAGCATCCAGGTTCTGCTATTGGTTATTGACCGGAGACGTGTCTCGGTCATGTCTACATAGTTCTCGAACCCGTAGGGTCCGCATGCTTAAAGTTCGGTGACGATCGGTATTATGAGTTTTTGTGTTTTGATGTACCGAAGGTAGTTCAGAGTCCCAAATATGATCACGGACATGACGAGGAGTCTCGAAATGGTCGAGACGTAAATATCGATATATTGGACGACTATATTCGGACACCGGAAGTGTTCCAGGTGGTTTCGGAGAAAACCAGAGTGCCGGAGGGTTACCGGAACCACCTCGGGAGAAATAGTGGGCCTTATGGGCCTTAGTGGAGAGAGAGAGGGCTGGCCTTGGGCAGGCCGCGCGCCCCTCCCCCTGTGGTCCGAATTGGACTAAGAGACGGGGGGCGGCGCCCCCCTTTCCTTCTCCCTCTCCCCCTTCCTTTCCCCCTCCTAGTAGGAGTAGGAAAGAGGGGAGTCCTACTCCTACTAGGAGGAGGACTCCTCCTCCTGGCGCGCCTACAAGGGTCGGCCGGCCTCCCCCCTTGCTCCTTTATATACGGGGGCAGGGGCACCTCCAGACACACAAGTTGATCTGTTGATCTCTCCCAGCCGTGTGCGGTGCCCCCCTCCACCATAATCCACCTTGATCATATCGTAGTAGTGCTTAGGCGAAGCCCTGCATCAGTAGCATCATCATCACCGTCATCACGCCGTCGTGCTGACGGAACTCTCCTATGAAGCTCTGCTGGATCGGAGTTCGTGGGACGTCATCGAGCTGAACGTGTGCGGAACTCGGAGGTGTCGTGCGTTCGGTACTTGGATCGGTCGAATCGTGAAGGCGTACGACTACATCAACCACGTTGTGCTAACGCTTCCGCTTTCGGTCTATGAGAATACGTGGACACACTCTCCCCTCTCGTTGCTATGCATCACCATGATCCTGTTGTGCGTAGGAATTTTTTTGAAATTACTACATTCCCCAAAAGAGGCATCCTCCTGACATCTTGCTGAGGCGGCAGGCCCCGCAGACCATCGCGACTAGCTGGACCATTGGCGCGGCCTCTGCTCTGTGGATGGCGTGGAGGTAGCCTGCGGACAACATCTAGGTGTTGGGGAACGTAGTAATTTCAAAAAAATTCCTACGCACACGCAAGATCATGGTGATGCATAGCAACGAGAGGGGAGAGTATTGTCTACGTACCCTCGTAGACCGTAAGCGGAAGCGTTATGAGAATGTGGTTGATGTAGTCGTACGTCTTCACGATCCAACCGATCCAAGTACCGAACGTATGACACCTCCGAGTTCAACACACGTTCAGCTCGGTGACGTCCCACGAACTCCGATCCAGCAGAGCTTCGAGGGGGAGTTCCGTCAGCATGACGGCGTGATGATGGTGGTGATGATGATGCTAGCGACGCAGGGCTTCGCCTAAGCACCGCTACGATATGACTGAGGTGGATTATGGTGGAGGGGGCACCGCATATAGCTAAGAGAGATCAATGATCAACTTGTGTGTCCTAGGGTGCCCCCCTGCCCCCATATATAAAGGAGCAAGGGGGAGGCCGGCCGGCCCCTGTAGGGCGCGCCAGGAGGAGGAGTCCTCCTCGTAGTAGGAGTAGGACTCCCCTTTCCTACTCCTACTAGGAGGAGGAAAGGAAGGGGAAGAGGAGAAGGAAGGAGAGGGAGGAAAAGGGGGAAAGGGGGCCGCCCCCCTAGTCCAATTCGGTTTGGGCTAGGGGGGCGCGCGCCCTACCTCCTCACTTCCACCACTTGGCCCATGAGGTCCATTACTTCTTCCTCGTATTCCCGTAACTCCTCGGTACTCTGAAAAATACCTGAATCACTCGGAACCTTTCTGATGTCCGAATAAAGTCGTCCATTACATTGATCTTTATGTACCAACCATTTCGAGACTCCTCGTCATGTCCCCGATCTCATCCGGCACTCCGAACTACCTTCGTTACATCAAAACACATAAACTCATAATACCGATCGTCACCGAACTTTAAGCGTGCGGACCCTACGGGTTCGAGAACTATGTAGACATGACCGAGACTCGTCTCCGGTCAATAACCAATAGCGGCACTTGGATGCTCGTATTGGTTCCTACATATTCTACGAAGATCTTTATCGGTCAAACCGCATAACATCATTGTTGTTCCCTTTGTCATCGGTATGTTACTTGCCCGAGATTCGATCGTTGGTATCTCAATACCTAGTTCAATCTCGTTACCGACAAGTCTCTTTACTCGTTCCGTAATGCATCATCCCGCAACTAACTCATTAGTTACATTGCTTGCAAGGCTTATAGTGATGTGCATTACCAAGAGGGCCCAGAGATACCTCTCCGACAATCGGAGTGACAAATCCTAATCTCGATCTATGCCAACTCAACAAGTACCATCGAAGACACCTGTAGAGCACCTTTATAATCACCCAGTTACGTTGTGATGTTTGGTAGCACACAAAGTGTTCCTCCGGTAATCGGGAGTTGCATAATCTCATAGTCATAGGAACATGTATAAGTCATGAAGAAAGCAATAGCAGTAAACTAAAATGATCAAGTGCTAAGCTAACGGAATGGGTCAAGTCAATCACATCATTCTCCTAATCATGTGATCCCGTTTATCGAATGACAACTCATGTCTATGGTTAGGAAACATAACCATCTTTGATCAACGAGCTAGTCAAGTAGAGGCATACTAGTGACACTCTGCTTGTCTATGTATTCACACATGTATTATGTTTCCGGTTAATACAATTCTAGCATGAATAATAAACATTTATCATGATATAAGGAAATAAATAATAACTTTATTATTGCCTCCAGGGCATATTTCCTCCAGTCTCCCACTTGCACTAAAGTTAATAATCTAGTTCACATCTGTATGTGATTAGTTTAGATCTCCATGTGAATAATACCCAAAGGGTTTACTAGAGTCAATAATCTAGTTCACATCGCTATGTGATTAACACCCAAAGAGTGATCATGTTTTGCTTGTGAGAGAAGTTTAGTCTACGGATCTGCAATATTCAGATCCGTATGTATTTTGTAAATTTCTATGTCTACAATGCTCTGCACGGAACTACTCTAGCTAATTGATCCCACTTTCAATATGTATCCAGATCAAGACTTAGAGTCATCTAGATCGATGTGAAAAGCTTGCATCGATGTAACTCTATACGACGAACTCTTTTATCACCTCCATAACCGAGAAATATTTCATTAGTCCTCTAAGGATAAATTTTGACCGTTGTCCAGTGATCTACTCCTAGATCGTTATTGTACTCCCTTGCCAAAATCATGCTAATGTATACAATAGGACTGGTAAACAGCATAGCATACTTTATAGAACCTATGACTGAGGCATAGGGAATGACTTTTCATTCTCTTTCTATTTTCTGCTGTGGTCGGGTTTTGAGTCTTTACTCAACTTCACACCTTGCAACACAGGCAAGAACTCCTTCTTTGACTGTTCCATTTTGAACTACTTCAAAAAAACTTGTCAAGGTATGTACTCATTGAAAAATCTTATCAAGCGTCTTGATCTATCTCTATAGATCTTGATGCTCAATGTGTAAGTAGCTTCATCAAGGTCTTTCTTTGAAAAACTCTTTTCAGATACTCCTTTATGCTTTCCATAAAATTCTACATTATTTGCGATCAACAATATGGCATTCACATAGGCTTATCAGAAATGCTGTAGTGCTCCCACTCACTTTCTTGTAAATACAGGCTTCACCGCAAGTCTGTATAAAACCATATGCTTTGATCACTTTATCAAAGTATATATTCCAACTCTGAGATGCTTGTACCAGTCCATAGGTGGATCGCTGGAGCTTGCACACTTTGTTAGCACCTTTAGGACTGACAAAACCTTCGTGTTGCATCATATACAACTCTTATTTAAGAAATCCATTAAGGAATGCAATTTTGACATCCATTTGCCAGATTTCATAAAATGCGGCAACTGCTAACATGATTCGGATAGACTTTTAAGCATCAATATGAGTGAGAAAATCTCATCGTAGTCAACACCTTGAACTTGTCGAAAACATTTTGCGACAATTCGAGCTTTGTAGATAGTAACACTACTATCAGCGTCTGTCTTCCTCTTGAAGATCCATTTATTCTTAATGACTCACCGATCATCGGGCAAGTCAATCAAAGTCCATACTTTGTTCTCATACATGGATCCCATATCAGATTTCATGGCCTCAAGCCATTTCGTGGAATCTGGGCTCATCATCGCTTCCTCATAGTTCGCAAGTTCGTCATGGTCAAGTAACATGACATCTAGAACAGGATTACCGTACTACCCTGGTGCGGATCTCACTCTGGTTGACCTACGAGGTTCGGTAGTAACTTGATCTGAAGTTACATGATCATCATCATTAGCTTCCTCACTAATTGGTGTAGGAGTTACAGGAACGGATTTCTATGATGAACTACTTTCCAATAAGGGAGCAGGTACAGTTACCTCATCAAGTTCTACTTTCCTCCCACTCACTTCTTTCGAGAGAAACTCCTTCTCTAGAAAGGATCCATTCTTAGCAACGAATGTCTTGCCTTTGGATCTGTGATAGAAGGTGTACCCGGTTGTCTCCTCTGGGGATCCTATGAAGACACATTTCTCCGATCTGGGTTTGAGCTTATCAGGATGAAACTTTTTCACATAAGCATCGCAACCCCAAACTTTAAGAAATGACAACTTTGGTTTCTTGCCAAACCACAGTTCATATGGTGTCGTCTCAACGGATTTAGATGGTGCCCTATTTAACATGAATGCAGCTGTCTCTAATGCATAACCCCAAAACGATAGTGGTAAATAGGTAAGAGATATCATAGATTGCACCATATCTAATATAGTACGGTTACGATGTTCGGACACACCATTACGACGTGGTGTTCCAGGTGGCGTGAGTTGCGAAACTATTCTGCATTGTTTCAAATGAAGACCAAACTCGTAACTCAAATATTCTCCTCCATGATCAGATCGTAGAAACTTTATTTTCTTGTTACGATGATTTTCCACTTCACTCTGAAATTATTTGAACTTTTCAAATGTTTCAGATTTATGTTTCATCAAGAAGATATACCCATATCTTACTCAAATCATCTGTGAAGGTCAGAGAAATAACGATACCTGCCGCGAGCCTCAACACTCATCAGACTGCATACATCAGTATGTATTATTTCCAACAAGTATGTTGCTTGCTCCATTGTTCCGGAGAACGGAGTCTTAGTCATCTTGCCCATGAGGCATGGTTCGCAAGCATCAACCGATTCATAATCAAGTGATTCTAAAAGCCCATCGGCATGGATTTTCTTCATGCGCTTTACACCAATATGAACTAAACGGTAGTGCCACAAATAAGTTGCATTATCATTATTAACTTTGCATCTTTTGGTTTCAATATTATGAATATGTGTATCACTACGATCGAGGTTCAATAAACCATTCATCTTGGGTGAATGACCATTGAAGGTTTTATTCATGCAGACAGAACAACAATTATTCTCTGACTTTAAATGAATAACCGTATTGCAATAAACATGATCAAATCATATTCATGCTTAACACAAACACCAAATAACATTTATTTAGGTTCAACACTAATCCCGAAAGTATAGGGAGTGTGCGATGATGATCATATCAATCTTGGAACCACTTCCAACACACATCGTCACTTCACCATTAACTAGTCTCTGTTCATTCTGCACCTCCCGTTTCGAGTTACTAATCTCAGCAACTGAACTAGTATCAAATACTGAGGGGTTTGCTATAAACACTAGTGAAGTACACATCAATAACATGCATATCAAATATACCTTTGTTCACTTTGCCATCCTTCTTATCCGCCAAATACTTGGGGCATTTATGCTTCCAGTGACCAGTCCCTTTGTAGTAGAAGCACTTAGTCTCAGGCTTAGGTCTAGACTTGGGCTTCTTCACTTGAGCATCAACTTGCTTGCCGTTCTTCTTAAAGTTCCCCTTCTTCCCTTTGCCCCTTTCTTGAAACTAGTGGTCTTGTCAACCATCAACACTTGATGCTTTTCTTGATTTCTACCTTCGTTGATTTTTGCATCACGAAGAGCTTGGGAATCGTTTTCGTTATCCCTTGCATATTATAGTTCATCACTAAGTTCTAGTAACTTGGTGATAGTGACTAGATAACTTTGTCAATTACTATCTTATCTGGAAGATTAACTCCCACTTGATTCAAGCAATTGCAGTACCCAGACAATCTGAGCACATGCTCACTGGTTGAGCTATTCTCCTCCATCTTTCTAGGCAAAGTACTGTCAGAGGTCTCCTACCTCTCGACATGGGCATGAGTATGAAATACCAATTTCAACTCTTAGAACATCTTATATGTTCCGTGACATTTCAAAACATTTTTGAAGTCCCGGTTCTAAGCCGTAAAGCATGATGCACTAAACTATCAAGTAGTCATCATACCGAGCTTTGCCAAACGTTCATAACGTCTGTATCTTCTCCTGCAATAGGTCTGCCACCTAGCGGTGCATCAAGGACATAATTCTTCTGTGCAGCAATGAGGATAATCCTCAGATCACAGACCTAGTCGCATCATTGCTACTATCATCTTTCAACATAGTTTTTCTATAGGAACATATCAAAAAATAAAACGGGGAGCTACATCGTGAGCTATTGATCTACAACATAGATATGCAAATACTACCAGGACTAAGTTCATGATAAATTAAAGTTCAGTTAATCATATTACTTAAGAACTCCCACTTAGATAGACATCCATCTAATCATCTAAGTGATCACGTGATCCATATCAACTAAACCATAACCGATCATCATGTGAGATGGAGTAATTTTCAATGGTGAACATCTCTATGTTGATCATATCTACTATATGATTCACGCTCGACCTTTCGGTCTCAGTGTTCCGAGGCCATATCTGCATATGCTAGGCTCGTCAAGTTTAACCTGAGTATTCTGCGTGTGCAAAACTGTCTTACACCCATTATAGATGAACGTTGAGCTTATCACACCTGATCATCACATGGTGTCTCGGCACGACGAACTTTGGCAACGGTGCATACTCAGGGAGAACACTTTTACCTTGAAATTCTAGTGAGAGATCATCTTATAATGCTACCGTCAATCAAACAGAATAAGATGCATAAAGGATAAACATCACATGCAATCAAAATATATGTGACATGATATGGCCATGATCATCTTGCTCCTTTGATCTCCATCTTCAAAGTACCGTCATGATCTCTATCGTCACCGGCATGACACCATGATCTTCATCATCTTGATCTCTATCAATGTGCCGTCACATGGTTGTGTCGCCAACTATTGCTATCGCATAGCGATAAAGTAAAGCAATTACATGGCACTTGCATCTTATGCAATAAAGTGACAACCATAAGGCTTCTGCCAGTTGCTGATAACTTTAACAAAAACATGATCATCTCATACAATAAAAATATAGCATCATGCCTTGACCATATCACATCACAACATGCCCTGCAAAAACAAGTTAGACGTCCTCTACTTTGTTGTTGCAAGTTTTACGTGGCTGCTACAGGCTGAGCAAGAACCGTTCTTACCTACGCATCAAAACCACAACGCTAGTTCGTCAAGTTAGTGATGTTTTAACCTTCAACAAGGACCGGGCATAGTCACACTCGGTTCAACTAAAGTTGGAGAAACTGACACCCGCCAGCCACCTGTGTGCAAAGCACGTCGGTAGAATCAGTCTCGTGTAAGCGTATGCGTAATGTCGGTCCGGGCCGCTTCATCCAACAATACCGCTGAACCAAAGTATGAAATGCTGGTAAGCAGTATGACTTGTATCGCCCACAACTCACTTGTGTTGTACTCGTGCATATAACATCTATGCATAAACCTGGCTCGGACGCCACTGTTGGGGGATGTAGTAATTTCAAAAAAAATCCTACGCACACGCAAGATCATGGTGATGCATAGCAATGAGAGGGGAGAGTATTGTCTACGTACCCTCGTAGACCGTAAGCGGAAGCGTTATGAGAATGCGGTTGATGTAGTCGTACGTCTTCACGATCCGACCGATCCAAGTACCGAACGTACGACACCTCCGAGTTCAACACACGTTCAGCTCGGTGACGTCCCACGAACTCCGATCCAGCAGAGCTTGGAGGGAGAGTTCCGTCAACATGACGGCGTGATGACGGTGATGATGATGCTACCGATGCAAGGCTTCGCCTAAGCACCGCTACGATATGACCGATGTGGATTATGGTGGAGGGGGCACCACACACGGCTAAGAGAGATCAATGATCAACTTGTGTGTCCTAGGGTGCTCCCCTGCCCCCGTATATAAAGGAGCAAGGGGGGAGGCCGACCGGCCCCTGTAGGGCGCGCCAGGAGGAGGAGTCCTCCTCCTAGTAGGAGTAGGACTCCCCTTTCCTACTCCTACTAGGAGGAAAGGAAGGGGAAGAGGAGAAGGAAGGAGAGGGAGGAAAAGGGGGGCCGCCCCCTAGTCCAATTCGGTTTGGGCTAGGGGGCCGCGCGCCCTACCTCCTCACTTCCACCACTTGGCCCATGAGGCCCATTACTTCTTCCTCGTATTCCCGTAACTCCTCGGTACTTTGAAAAATACCTGAATCACTCGGAACCTTTCCGGTGTCTAAATATAGTCGTCCAATATATCGATTTTTACGTCTCGACCATTTTGAGACTCCTCGTCATGTCCCCGATCTCATCCGAGACTCCAAACTACCTTTGGTACATCAAAACACATAAACTTATAATATCGATCGTCACCGAAGTTTAAGCGTGCGGACCCTACGGGTTCGAGAACTATGTAGACATGACCAAGACTCGTCTCCAGTCACTAACCAATAGCAGAACCTGGATGCTCATATTGGTTCCTACATATTCTACGAAGATCTTTATCGGTCAAACCGCATAACAACATATGTTGTTCCCTTTGTCATCGGTATGTTACTTGCCCGAGATTCGATTGTCGGAATCTCAATACCCAGTTCAATCTCGTTACTAGCAAGTCTCTTTACTCGTTCCGTAATGCATCATCCCGCAACTAACTCATTAGTTACATTGCTTGCAAGGCTTATAATGATGTGCATTACCAAGAGGGCCCCGAGATACCTCTCCAACAATCGGAGTGACAAATCCTAATCTTGATCTATGCCAACTCAACAAGTACCATCGGAGACACCTGTAGAGCACCTTTATAATCACCCAGTTACGTTGTGATGTTTGGTAGCACACAAAGTGTTCCTCCGGTAATCGGGAGTTACATAATCTCATAGTCATAGGAACATGTATAAGTCATGAAGAAAGCAATAGCAGTAAACTAAAACGATCAAGTGCTAAGCTAACGGAATGGGTCAAGTCAATCACATCATTCTCCTAATGATGTGATCCCGTTTATCAAATGACAACTCATGTCTATGGTTAGGAAACATAACCATCTTTGATCAACGAGCTAGTCAAGTAGAGGCATACTAGTGACACTCTGTTTGTCTATGTATTCACACATGTATTATGTTTCCAGTTAATACAATTCTAGCATGAATAATAAACATTTATCATTATATAAGGAAATAAATAATAACTTTATTGTTGCCTCTAGGGCATATTTCCTTCACTAGGTTGGTGGCGTGGTGTGTCCCTTAGTCCGGACGAGATCGCGATGGGGGTCCTTTGAGAGGTCCCACAACGGCTAGGTCGGTCAGTAGGTTGATGTCGACCCAGCCCGACTCGTCTGCGGTGAACGTGAAGGGGCCAGAGGTTAAGCTCTTCCTCGGCGATAGGCCGCTAGAAGTAGAGAAAGATCCGATCCATTATCGATCCCAGCTGGCGCCGCCTGTGGCTGGCGCACCAACTGACGGAGCAAATTCATGTCTGATCCCTCGGTAGGGGTCCAAGCGTAGCTGGAAGTCATGGATTGGAGGTCACACGAGGGGTTTATCCAGGTTCGGGCCTCCGGAGAGTAATACCCTACGTCCTGCTGGTTTTGGTTATTCATAATGGAGGGACACCTCGTGCGAGGGGTTACAATGGTGTATGATGTTGCTACCGAGAGTTCTCCTATCTGAGGGTAGATATCCCAAGTAGAACCCAAGACCTCCCTTTATATAGACAGGAGAGGTCTAGGGTTTACATGCCGGATGCGATCTAGGCGTCGTCGTTCGATAGTATAGGGCGTCAAGAAGGTCCTCTGGCCTCCTAGGGTTAGCACCATGTCGTGGGCCTGTTTGTCCCCCTTGTAGTTGATTGGGCCGAGCTCCTTGGGGTGGGCATAAAAACCGATGAACCGAAGACCGAACCGATACCGAAACCGAGAAAACCGAATTTTTGGTTTTTAGTGTTGTTGCAGGAAAATTTGGTTTTTAACTCTGTACACCGAACTTACTTCAGTCGGTACGGTTTTTAGTTTGGTTAGCCGAAAAGGAAACTAAACATACCTCACGACATGTGAACCTACGGTAAAAGAGTTTCTCCAGCCCTACTTATTCTCCGGTGCTACGCGGCAGCACACACGCGCCGCCGGTTTCCATGGCCCAAGTCGACCAACCTGCATGCAAGGCCCAAGCTGTTATGGGCTTTCTTTTTCTCCTGTGAGGCTACTGTACGTGTGCGTTTTCGGTTTAGTCCCACATCGATTGGAGACACAGAAGGGGTTGCAGTCCTAGCCTATATATATAAGAGCGCTGGTGGATGGTAGCTACTGCATTTGCATTCAGCTAATACGGTGTAAAACCGAATACCAAACCAAAATCTCGGTTAACCGAATTTTCGGTTACATATTTTGTAAAGTGTTTTTTGGTTTTCAACTTTGCTAACCGAAATTAAAACCATTCAGCTGTGCATCAAGGGGAACGCCCGCGCTAGCCACGTCATCACAAATACGACAAAAAAAACAGCTGGTGGATGGCGAAGGGCTACGCAGGCGCCTCTCTCTCGTTTCCTCCCACTCCGCCTCCGCCGCCACATGCTGGCACTCTCGCTGGCTCGCCGCCTGCCGTGCCGTCCCTCTCCTACAGGCCCGCCGCCTCCTCCTCCTCCTCCCGCGCCCATGGCGCTGCCCGGCCAGCGTGGTCACCGCCGGCGCTCGCCGTCATGCCGTGCGCTTGCTAGGGTTCCGCCGGCGCCGCCAAAGCCACCTCCACCATACCTTCTCCTCCAGTCTATCCCCAAGGCCGCCCCAGGCTAGAAGGCGGATACCGCCGTTGCGAGCATGCCCCCCTCCTCGCTGGCGGGCTCAGCAACGACTTCGTCTCCATCTGGAACCCATCATCGGCGCGGCTGCCGCGACCATAATCACATTCGAGAGGAGCAGCCCATAGCGGGTCTTCCTCGTCTCCATCTCCAAGCCACGCGAGCGCCGGAAGTGGCACAGAGCTGGTGGAGAAGGTATCGGTGGTTGGATTTGCCGCACGGGTGTCGGCGGCGCGATGCGGCCTTGCCATACTCTTAGGCATCGGTGAAATCCGGTAGGAGCACTTTTTTACTCTACTTTTGTGGCAATTTCTTACTTCCCCTTGTCGCTGGGTCTCGCTGGGTCTCTCTACGTCTCTGATAAGAGATGATTGACACTTTGTTTTATCATAACAGTTCTGCAATCTAGGAACGAGGCCAACTTCAGGAGATGATTGAAGCTGCACTAAATTTAGCTACAATGTAACATCAAACAATTGGTGGCCAACCTCCTACAGGAAGGAAATTACAGTTTGGATGAGGATCTGTAGTCCATAGGATGGTCAGGTCCTGATGGATTCAGAAGGTACACAAATCTTTATATCTATTTTGCATCTAGGATTGATGAAGTAAATGATTTTACATATGCTCATTTATTTGTGTAAGCTAATGGTGCCTGCTGACGATAACTAATATCAAGTCTTTGATTCTCTTGTAGACCAGGTCATACCATCATGACTATATTCGATTTGGTTCCTTAGGTACATCAAATGTGTCTATCCAAGAAGAGCACAATTTTAGAGGAGTGTTTCTTTATGGTTCTGATTCCCCACCCCCATGTTAATATCTCTGTATGATTACCACATTACAAGTCTTCTTTTATATCCAAAAGGGGGACTAGCAATCTTCATCAAGCTTATTGGATTGGTTGTTCATGCCTACATCAATGTACTGTTCAACATCAAGCTTATTGGATCAGCTGTTTATGCCTAAATCAACCAAACAAGTACGGAGTTATCTTATGTTATTTCAAGGTAAAACCAAAGAGATTGTTAATTTTTTTTCCTCCTGCATTAAAAGAACACACAGAAAACTGAATTTCCCTAAAAAAAGGTATATTGATTATCTGGGCTTCTCCTGAAGGATATTTACCTACTATTCTACCAATCCTTTGAAGTTATTTCTTTTACTCAGTGGTTTTGCGAGATATCAAATTATTTTTAATTCCAGTAGTTCTTACTTAGTATATGTCAGCAGATCCATCCTTCATAAAACGTTATTCCCATATGGTTAAGGAGCAGGAAAATGCTCAGCCAGGCTGCCTAAGAGCCTGCAGAAATGGCTTACAAATAACTTTTTTTATCTTGTCATATTAGATTCTTAGTGCAGTGGTCCTAGATTGCAACCTGAGTTCATCCTATTCCTACTTGTTGTCATTTTCCAACAGTAAGAAGTGGCTTCTCTTGAGAAATGAGTAGCATGTGCACTTTGGGTGGCTGGATTATATTGTTGCAGATATAGTACAGTTGATGTTGGATGCATTTTCCAATCCCATTTCCTTAAATACTTTATACTAGCTTCTATTTTTGCTATATTGCTTTACGGAACAATTGATTACCTGTGATTAGACTCTGATTTATGGTATTTGCCTGTGGTTAGGCTAGGCAGATTACACACACACATATAAAGTAAAAATGGAAGGTCAAAAGAGTAAATTAGTTGCTGCCCATAGGACTCTGCTTTGAACCCAGACATTACTATAGAACTATCGGCTAATTAAACACAGGAAGACATGACATAATATTTGACAACACTGTTGTGATTGTATATTGTTAGTTATTCATGCAAGGAAGATTTTTAAATATAGCTTATTATTTGTACTTCTATGCAATTAAAAAATGTTTTTGGCATTGTTAAGCATTAGATGTATTAAAAGGATGTAGGTTCATCTCTCTTAGTCTTAATTCATACGTGAACAATTTTCCCCAAGCGAATACTCAAGTGATTTCCTTCAAGCCCGGCAACGACGTTATCAAGTTTTCTCTATAATTGATTGCAGTACATTCAAAATATGATCAAAGTGATTGAAGATATATCAATTTTCTATGTTAGTTGTCTATGCAAGATATGAGTAAATTTTTAGGACATCATAAATTGTGCTGCCGTGAATTTATGTAAATTCCGTTTGTATATCTTAGGTTCTAGCAATAGCTTTCCGATTGTATGAATTTTGTATAAATTCGCCAAAGAGATAGGCAATGGCTATGCGGGTGCATGGCTCCGATGACCTGATGATGATGTCAATAACAAATTATTGGAGAAAAATAACTAATGCTAGAAGTGCAGTCTTCACTATGCTACATATATATTATATTCCTTCTGAAATGAGAACTCTGAAAATAAATATATATCAAGATCATAGTAACTAAGCGACACGAAGAAGTCAGTGGCAATTGTCAGTGTATCGCACAATACCTTATTTACTTATTGGAGCAGGTAAATCCTTCTATTTTTTGGAGAAGCAAAGCTAACTACTTTGAAGCAGGTAAATCCTTCGGTTTATGTTGTACTTATACAGATACGTTGGAATTTCAGGCTAGATATATACTTTTTCCTGGTTGTTTTTATTGAAGTTCGAGTGCTTCACAACTTACAATTTGTTTTCTGGTTCCCTATTCGAAGAGCTTCTATTGTGCATGTGGGGAAGAAGCCATATCACGTCTCATAGGAATTTTCTCGATCACGGCAATTATTAGTGGAGTATAGTATGATTTCAAAGAGATGATCACGGCAATAATGGCACACAGGGGAATCGAGGGACGACACCAAATCGTCTCCTCTCCCTTGTGGTTTAAATACCGGAGGAATGGGAGGAGGCGTCTTGCTCTCCCTGTTCGTTCCCGCTGCTGCCGGCGGCCAGAGCTTCCTGATCAGGTGATGCTGCATTCTCTTCCATTTTCTTTAGACCCTATCACGTTGATCGACTTTGTGCTTTCTCGTGCTTCTATTGATTTTTTTTGGCTTGCTCCCTCAACACCCATTACATGTTCGACAGAAAGCTTGTGATGCCCACAGAGGGTGGCAAGGACTGCCTCAGTGACCTCACTGACAACCTCCTCCGGCATCTGTTGTCCCTTCTTCAGCCCGAAGATGCCCTGAAGACTTGTGTGCTAGACACCAGGTGGCGCGAACTATGCAGGCGCACCACTAGCCTGCACTCCGTCAGTCTCAAGCGTTGGATGTAGAAGTTCTCCGCCAACCTGGCATGTGCATGTCTCTGCTGGTCGGTCTCAAGCATTGGTTGTAGAAGTTCTCTGCCAACCCAGCTGTACATGCCGCAGATTACTTCAATCGGAAGGCGTCATGATGGTATTGCTAGAGATGTATAATCTGTAGATCATGTTGAGTTCTCCTTTACTTGATCATTCTTTATTTGCTATCCTTTCATCCTCAATATTTCAGAGATAACGCCCTATTATGGTAACTACTAGAGTGTGTCCTTCTTACACCCCAGTTTAATAGGGTGTTCGCTCTTATGGTGACACCTAACACCCTATTAAACTGTCCAAAAGTCTTATATTTAGGAATGGAGGTAGTAGATATAAAGATTAATCTTCTCCCCGCTGTTTCATGACAGATATGTTGCCATATGTGTTAAATCCATGAATAAACTAGAGTGTGCCCTTCTTTATTAATTCTTTTTGGAAGAGTCGGGCTATAATAAACAAAATATATTCAGAGCCTTGAAAAGCTCTAATAATCAGTCAATGGTGATTATTGGCTTATCCTGAAGGTGCACTCATTAAAATTGGATACTAACATGTCTATTTGTTAGGATTTAGAAAGTTGGCTAATCTTTTCTTTTGTCAGCTTTATAGCAAGGCAGATCTTACATATACAGAATGATCTTTAGAATAGCGTATGCTTTTTTGTTTATCCAAAATGGCTGATGCAATTCTATATTTAATGTCTGAACTTAAAGCTGGATACTACTATCTGGAAGTGTACTGAGTTTGTTGTATAGAATGTATTTAACCTCCTTACTAATCAGTGTTTAGATCTCCATTGATGGCCTGAGCTGAGCCGTTGGATTCTGATGAAGTGCAAACTATGAACAACGTAAGTTATATTAAGACACTTATTTCATAGTTTGCACTTGACGTATGGATGCACACATTATTTTATATCGTCCTTTTAGCTTTACTGGTCAAATTGTGGGAGGTTTGTGATTAGTTGCGACATTCAGTTTTAGAAAGAGAACTGAGTGACGAAAGCCATTCTTTTGCAAATTAAAACTGAATGTGTAGGTCTCCTTATTGTATTGAAGCAACAACAAAGTTTAAGTTCTGATTTCGTAGGTAAAAAATTAATTGCAGATTGAAAATTTCCTCCCAAATACACATCTGGTGGTTGATGAAACTCATCATCACAATACTGTGATTTTAGAGTAGTATGAATTTTAAAAAAAATACAATGCCAAACTTGGCCTAAGCGATGCCATATGAAATTGCTTCCATAGTTTATACTCAAGGCATTATTTTTCAGGTGGTATATACAACTATACTCAACTTAATTTCTTCTAAAAAACATATTTTAAAGCTACCTGAGCTCGCCACTATCCTTACTTATACAAGCTAATCAACTTAATTCCGTCTGTCTTTATCCTTGTCATTTACTTAGATAGATGTTTCTGTCCTGAATTATGTGGAAGGACACGATGACTGCACCTGCATCAGAATGTGTTTCTAGGGAGGGTTTCTTTTATGTTCATTAGAATATGTATGCTTACTGATCCTAAATCATTCGTTCTGGTTTACTATAGGAGATTTTGTACCTATTTACTTAGATAGATGTTTCTAGGGAGTGTTGTGCACCAATCTGGTTGATGTTTACATAATCCATGCAGATTTACCAATTAGAAGAGCCATGTATTTATTGTAGCTTTCTCTCTACATCAAGTACACATAAATATAATGCCGAAGAATGTAGTTGCTTTTATTGTTCTGCAGATCTTCCCCGCGAGGCGCTACCGATCAGATGGGCGCTGTCGTGAAGGCCGTGAAGGCGTGGCCGGCGGCATGGGTTAGCCTGTGGGTGGTACCACCGTGCTGCTCTGGACGTGCATTGTGGTGTTGCTCGTGGCGGCTTTCGGATGGAGACAGAGTGGTATGTGCTTTTCTAAACATATATATTCCCGAAGAACCTTTTTTGTAGTCCTAATGAATTGAGCGATTTGTTCTCTCGTGTCTCTTCTCCTTCATTTCTACCCTGATGCAGCAGAACATATAGAATTTGGGAGCTACTCGGGTTTGGATCAGCAAGCCATGTCCGTTTGGTTTGTCGAAGGATGGCCTTTTATCCTTTTTCTATAATGCCATGAACGTCTCTGAATTTTTACACTGCTTCCAGCCGATGCTTAATATTTTTTCCAACATATTTGTGACTGGAGCCCACACATACATAGTCATGGATCTGATTTTGTGTTTTGGATCTTGCTATTTCACTGATTTGGAACATGTATATGCAGTTCTAGGCTTCTAGCTAGATGGATTAATAGATATGTTGGACCTATGCATTTTATATTACCAGCATGGATCTATGTTTATTATTTGATGCTCCTCCTTATCCCGGGGAAGAATTTTTTGCAAGGAGTTGTCATTTTTGGAGATATGGACTTGTTGTCACTTCATCAATATGCTTTCAGTGCTATAGAGTATGCAGTGAAATTAGATTAGATTGATGATTAGCGATTAACTATAGAACTGTTGGCAGCACCAGTTTAACATATGTTGATTTCTGGCCCATCTTTTTTTGCTTTCGAGTTAAACTATGAATTTGAAAACAGAAAATTATACATTTGTTGATGCTAAATTTACCAGTCCTTTTGTTTTGATAATCACCTCCTGCATATGTGTTCCTGGGTAGTTTTCTTACTGCCGCAGCTTGGTTGTTTATATTTCTATTTCTGCTGCTGAGTTTGTTAATTAAAGCAATCATCCCAAACGCTAATTGGAATAGAAAAGAGTGTTAAAGGGTCGACTACAACCAGACACCGCCCAGCTCCTCCTCAAGAGGCGCGCCACGGGCACGCCCCAACACCTAGTTCCAAAAAAACCGAATGGTGGGAACCGATTTTTGGTTTATACCGAACGCATAGGCCTTGGCTTGGTGTTAGCCACCCCGGTCAAGCGTAATCTCAACTGGTGTTAGCCACAAGCGTAATCTCAACTTAAGAAAATTGCGATTAAGGGGGAGTGTTAACTACCTCCTTTCACTAGTACGCGTGCACGTGCAACGTCTTGACTAATATAAATAATAACGGTCACACAAATTTATAAATTATATTGGATGTTGTACAATTTAGCCATAGCTTCGAATATCGTGTCAACTAAAATTGATTTCCATCCATTGTTTAGATCATATACATAGTATTTTGAAAATTCCACTGATCACATAAATAATAATAATAGGTACACCCATTTCACAATGCAATGCAACTTGTGTTAAAGGACAAAAAAGGGAAAACATGTACCATAGAAAGATAATCTATAAAACTTGTGGAAGAGTCACAAAATCAAGAAAATAACGAATGAATATGTCCTCTAGTTTAGGCTCTAGGCAATGTGGAGGTAACTCCAGTAATACATGTTCGGATTCAGCTGCACCCAACTCTTCTATTTTCTCCTCTTAACTGCCTACAAACTGTACTCAACCACATCAGTGATGCGCCATCACCACGACAACCAGCACCAATTCCTTTACGCTCTCCTTCATCCTTTCGTCACTGGCGACAACCTGTACCCTGTCCAATCACGCACCACCCTTGGCATGCAGAGCCACACCATAGTTGGATGCTAACAATATTGATCCAGGCGTGACCACACAGGCGAGCACTTTACAACTGGTATATATACATGTAACAATATGTAAATAACCAAAGAACAACAGCCAAACTACCATATCAGAAATGTATTTGCCGAAGTCCAGGAACCGATCAGTTTAAGAAAGATACATGGGTGTTCAATGCGCTTTGAGGAAAAATGATTAAATATAAAATTCGATTAGAAGCGGCCGCAATGGTACATTGTTCCTGGAGTGAGGCATACTGTGCCACTAATATATTTATGTTAGGAAGACAATTAAAATGATTCTCTGAGCAAATATAATTTTACATATTCCTTCCAAATAGTACATCAAGGCAATGCTATTGTGCATGTCAAGGCATAGTACATCTATGAGCAGTGTTATTGTGGAAGTGAAGGCAGAGTATGACAACTTAGAAAATGCATGCAAGAGAATCTTCCGTTTCAAAAATACCCTATTTTACTTTTCAAGTGTTTAGAATTTTCCATCAAATAATTTGAAATTTCCCACATTATTCATGGCCAGAGAACTGGATAGTTTTATATCGCTCATAAGCAGACTACTTTAATTTAAAGAAGCAACTATTCTAGACCTATATGATTAATTTTAAGGAAGTGTAAAAAAATACACTGCAGGAAACATGACTTACGGGTTGAGGTGTCATCTAAATAAAATTAATAAATTATTAGCATTAAGGGTATTCCAGTTCGGAAGGGCACAACAAATAAAGCTATTGGCTGTGATAATAGTCAATGTCTTCGCTCATTTTCCATTCAAAGTTGTCTCTTTAAGGAGCAAAATATATGATGATGTTCTGCTAAAGAAGTGTATGGAAAGCAAGAGATAGATAGCCGAATATGGTATATGAACTGAAGAGCATAAAACGGAAAGATCAATTCAAGCAATCCATGATACATGACATAAGTTTTAGCACCTTTGAGTAACCAAAGATAAATTTTTTTACTGGGATGTTGGACTCTCATCATGTTAAGATGACGGTGACAGATTTCCTGCATTTCTAGCTTCAGTTCATGGGCAATTTTTTCCGCATCAGTTTCCTTTGATAATTTTCAAAAGCAAAGCGTACCATGAAATGGCAGTAGCAGACCTCCAAAAGTAGTTGCTGGAAGAAGTACCTTGCTTGTTGACAAGAGAAAGCATACAAGTTACATGATTACATCATTAGATAATAAATAGAAGCATCTCTGATTAAATTTATTCTTCTTTACTAATAATGTAAGTGTTGTACATCACACAGGCTGCAAAGAAACTCTGAACATTCAATCCAATTGGAATCGTCAATAACATCGAAAGAGAGGTAACATGTTACCTAAATTAATTTTGTTACATCCACTTCTTTTTATCTGATTCATTTTATTGTAAGGTAACATGTTACAAATTTAGCATGTACATGTGCAGGTGCAGTAAGTGGCAAACTCAAAGAGCAATCTAGTCCAGCTTCAAAATATTGAACTATATGATTCAGAAATTAGAACACATGACATGTTTTCGAATCAATTTACGCCTTTAAATCATTTAGTCAAGCAACTATCATACCAATTGACATGTGGAGAAAAATCTGATGCATAATGCTTATCATTCTCAAATGTTGGTACTCCAGGAACACGGCATGAAATAGTACAAGTACAATACCCATGCATAAATCAAGGTTATTCCTCGTCGTGCTGTAAGCTTCATCTAAAGTTTACAATGGTGCACGTCGGCCTTATCCGCTGCAGTAGCTCATTCAAACAAATATAGTAGAGAAATGCAAGATCTATCATTAGCACACACAAATAAAATCATATTAACAACTTCATTCACACCCAATCGGCTATTCCCCGGGTTGACTTATCAAATCAAATTAGTAAGTAGGCACAGCCAACAACAAACTGCTGAAAGATCCAACCTTTTATGTAAAAAGTTGTTGTAACTCATCTTCTAGTTATTGTAGAGAGCTGGATGAAAACCGTGAGCCGCAGAAACTTGGCGAGAACCCATCCATCTCTTTTCTGGTCTTCGCGGTCACCGCAAGCACGTACCTGATGCTCCTTCCGCTGCGCTCCTCCTATTCTGGTAACGCTGCCCAAGATTAGAGAACCACAAGAATTTGAATCAGAAATTGACAGAAATTACCTCCAAATAAAGCGCTAAGAAACCATTAAAATCCTATGAACTCAAATCCTACAAATCAATCGACCCGCAGAGCGCTAAGCCACCTTAATTAGTGGCATCTTCATGGGTGCAGACGATGAGGAGCCGCGGGCGGCGGCCGTGATGTCTGTTCAGCGGCGAGGTACCTGGGGTAGCAGAAAAGGAGCGGCGGCGCGGCAGCCCGCTCTCGCATCCGTTGGAAGAAGAGTGGTGGGGCGGCGGTCTACTCTCGCGTCCACTGGAGGAGGAGCGGCGGGGGCGTCGGCCTGCACCCGCGTCCAACGGAAGAGGACCGGCGGCCTACATGCGACAACAGAGGAGGAGCGGCGGGGGCACCGTCCTGCTCTCGTCTCCGTTGGAGGAGCGGCGAGGACGGCGGCCTACTCTTGCGTCCGTCGGAAGTGGATCGGCCGGGGCGATGACCTGCTCTCAGATGCGTCAGAGGAGGGTTGGTGGTCTTCTCGTTTTCTGCGGCCTTTGAGTTTATCAACAGGAAGCCCGGAGCGGAGGCGCGGGTGCGGACGGCGCGGCGGCGCGGGTCGGCGCGGCAGTGCGTGGCACGGGAGGCACGGGCGGAGGTTCTCCGACGGCGGTCGAGGCGGTGGCTGGCGCGGCTGCAGCAAGAGGGCGGGCGAGGGGTGGGGCGGTGCCAAAACTGTTGGTTGCGGTGCCAAAACTGTTGGTTGCGTGAGGGCAGAGGGGAGCGACGTGGTCGGGAAACGATGTTAACCCAATGGCAATGATCGGTAATTAATTAAGTAATGGCAATGGTGGGTAATTAAAGCGTAAAACGCGTTTAGTATGCTGGAGGGATGTAGACCATCAGATTGCAGGTTTCGATGGATAGGATGATTTAGTTCTCCGCCCTCTTTTTTTTTTATAGTGGTATATTAGATAGTAGATGTAAAAGCAGGGCCGCTGGCCGCATACTACTCTTTATCTTTCCTTATATTGCAAGATGTAATTCCAACAATTTTGTATGCGCATCAAGGATAAGCCCCTTCCTATATAACATGAAGGCGTCGCCACGATCATGGCACGGCGCTTATCACAAGTTTCACAGCTGGGCTACAGCCCGGAGGGGGAGCAGATGGCATATCTGCAGGGGCACGACAACGGCAAGTAGGGTTCGTCCGACACACTCGCACAGGGGCAATGCTTGTGCTTCATGTTCGAGGCTTGTTTTTTAAGGTAATCGTGTTCGAGGCTCGTGGGACGGATACTGGGATCCTTTTCATTTTGGGCTGACCAGTCAACCCATTGAAGCCCATTAGGAGGGCTACACTAGCGGGCGCGTCTATCTATCGCAAGCAGCGACTCCTGTAGGGAGTTGGTACTCTACCACCCCAGTAATCCATTTTACTTTTGTTTATATTTAAACTAAAAATGCCAAATAGATACATTATGAAATAAATAAATTATTTAACTTCTTAAAAAGTGTTCATTGTACATTAGAAAGAATGTAAATGCAGTGTAAAAAATGTTCGCTCTACTTTGAAAAAAATGTGTGTACCATTGAAAACGAATGCCTGTGACATTACAAAAATGATCATGTGTTTAAAAAATATATGTCACATTTTAAAAAGAGTTTTATACGACGACAAGAAATGTTTGCGTAATTCAAAAAAACTTCATGTCGTTTAAAAAACGTATACTGCATTTTGCAAAATGTTCACGTGTTTCGAACAAAATGTTTGTGACATTTTTAAAAATATATTTATCAAGCATATGAAAATATTCAATTACTTGAAAAATTAAGTTTCGTATCATACAAAAATATGATTCATCGTGTATTTTAATAAAATCTAAACAACATTTGAAATTTTTGGTTAATAATGTATTTAAAAAATTTAAACGTATTTAATTTTTTAAATGTACAATTTATACGAAAAAATAGCGACATAAAAATATATTTGATTTTTTAATCATGTATTTTAAAAATGTTAAACATGTATAAATATATTCGTGCTGTATACCATGTGTGTGTGTGTGTGTGTTCAAAAAATGAAAAAATATAAAAAGGAAGAATAAAAATAAAAACAAATAAATAAACAAAAAAACCAAAAGAAAACCGAAGAAGAAACAAAGAAAAAAACTTTCACTCGGTTACAGCGCTGGGGCGGCCTAATAGCCTCTGATCTATACAAATCACTATGAGCAACACAGCTCTCGCACGGTGGGCTATGTGACCCCAAATCGTATACAGCCCATGTTCCCTTGGATCGTTTTAGTGGGCCAGCGCATATATGGACGCACGTCCCTCAGAAGCTCTCAATTCGTGAGTATTTTTTTCAAATTTGGGAGAATTTTTATGCAAAACACATGAATTTTTTGAATTCATAAATTTTTTTAAATGCGTGAAATTTTTTCAAATTTATGATTTTAAAAAAAATGAATGTTTCTCAGATTCCTGAATTTTTTATAATTTTCTGAAGAAAATAATTTCTTTCCAAAATTCGTGAACTTTTTACAAGTTTGTGAACTGTTTTTCAAATCCGTGAACTTTTTCAAACTCAATAACTTTTTTGAAATTCGTGTATTTTTCAAATTCATGAACTTTTTCACATTCAAATTTGTGAATATTTTTCGAAATTTATGAACCTTTTTCAAATTTGTGAACTTTTTCAAACTCGTGAACCTTTTCCAATTTTGAAAATTCAGCGGTCAACACTTGTCAAACAGTCCACTGTAAAGAGTCGATTTTTTTAGTCGTCAGAAAGTCAAACCATAAGCACACGTGAGCCACGATCGAGCTAGGAGCGAGCCGGTGTAGCGATCTAACAAGAAAGCTTAAGGCCTTGTTTGGTGGAGGAGGTTTGGAGAGGTTTGGAGGGGAATGTCCTCGCAGGGTTCAAAATCCACAGAAATCCTTGTCAGCCCATTTGACACGTAGAAATTGAGCAGACCAATCCTCTTCGATCCCCACGAATCCCCTTCAATCCATGTGGTACAGAAAACCTCCCAAGACACCCATGGAATTGGACGCTTTGCTTTGATGCTGCTGTTGTAGGAGGTTTAACCAAATAGAGGGGTTTATGAGGGGGGGGGGGGATTAGTGGGGAATTGAGGGGATTTGGGTGGAAGAGAGGGATTAACCAAATCCCCTCATATCCCCCTCCATTCCGGGGCTGCAAAACCTCCCCTGTCAAACGAGGCCTAATAGGCCGGACCAACAATGCATGCGCGAACTCGCATAGAAGGACTAGTTGACGAGCGCTCCAAAGTCGCAACGATTACTCGGGGGAGCTGAGGGTGCGCTCTTAGCCGCCGCCATGTGCCGCTTTTTGATCGCTCTCTCTAGATTTTTATTTTATTTTTTCACACGCGTTTTCTGTTTTTTAAACTTTTTTTTTACTTTTTGGTTTTTCACCAATCTTCCTTAGCTTTTGGAACAAAAACAATTTTAGAAAAAAAATTGCTCGAAAAACATGTTTTTTTCTCCCGCGAAAGGCACGATTTTGCTTCCGCGAGAGGCGCGGTCGTGCCTATCAGAAACGTAAAGAAACACATTCTATTTTTTTCTTCCGCAAGAGGCACGGTTGTACTTTCGAGAGGCACGACTCTGTGCCTCTTGAAAACGAAAAATAACATGTTTTTTGTTTTTTTTTCCTTTCGCGAGAGGCACAATTTTGCTTCCGCGGGAGGCACCGCCGTGCCTTTCGAAAATGAAAAAAACACGTTTTCTGTTTTTTTCTTCTTCCGCGAGAAGTACGGTCTTGCTTCTGCGAGAGGCAAGGTTGTGCTTTTCGCAAGAGGCACGACCGTGCCTTTTTCGGGAAGGAAAAAAATCGTGCACCCGGTTCGTTTTTTTTGTCAGGTTTTTTTTGTGAAAAAAAGTTTATCAAAACCTATCGACTTGGGATCTAGTTTTAAAAATCTCGACGCGAGGAATCCAACCGTGAAAATGGTTTGATATTTGAACGCACGGTTTAAAAGATAAAAACATTTTGAATAAACGGATATACGAAAAAAGAAAAAAAACTCTCATGTTGCGATAAGTAACGCACATGCAGCACGCCACTTATTACAATCTGAGAAGATGGAAGTGATCTTTGCAAGGATTACTACTCGATTAGTGATTTCGGGAAGACTATACGGAGAAGTAATACGTCTCATCTATAGTAGTGCGGCGGCTTCTGGGCCGGTCCAATAGGATAGCTGCTCTTGATTTTTTTTCTTTGTTTTTTTATCAGTTTTCTCACAAGTTTACATTGGTTTTCTTAGGGTTCTTTGTTTTTTTTACGGTTTTCTTCTTGTCATATTCTAAATTAAAACCTGCCATGCTCAGAATTGTCATGCTGTCTGGAAAGAATTGTCATGCTACATCAAGTGGGAAAAGCTAAAAATTGCCATGTTCTAAAAGAACTAAAGTTGTCATCCCCAATGTGTTCGCTTAGATTGTCATCCCGAGCGAAACATTTTTATCGTTAGCTCGTAGCTCGCTCAGTGAGGGTACATGGGAGCAAACGCTTTAAAACTGATGCACAAGATCTGACGTGCTTTGGGGGCCTTTCGCTCGGATTGCTCAAAAATCTACATGAGATCTATAGCATTCAGGTAAAAACTAGATACTTTGCCTGAAATCATCTGCGCTATCAATTTTAAACATGTCCTTTTCTGTTTACCAGGGTTTGCGACGACGGTACAAGTGTTTCTTAGCACAAATACTCCCTCCGTTCCGAATTACTCGTCATAGAAATGAATGTATCTAGATATATTTTAATTATAGATACATCCAGTTCTGTAACGAGTAACTTAAAACGGAGGAAGTACAAGTGTTTTCTTGTCCAAAGAAGAGGCCGTGACAGTTGGCACCGAACAAGCGGCGCCCGATACCCCGTCGAAACCGGCCGGGCCCGGCGGCACGCAGGTGTCCACCCTCGCAATGACCCAGCCTCCATTCATTCAAAAAAAGAAAAAAACATGGCGAAAACAACACCACGGAGGCGGCCGCGGCCAGCGGCCACGCCACGAGACGACGACGGCGACGACGGCGACGCGAATGATTGGGAGGAGAGAGGGGCGTACGGCGGGGCGATCCGGGCAGGGCGGAAGGCGACAACGGGAAGTGGGCCGCGACAAGATCCATGATCCGAGGAGATGGTACTCGCCCCCTCCTCCCCGCCTGGATTTTTGTTCCTTCCCCACTCCGTACTTGTCTCCACCCGCTTGGATCTTCCCGGATTCCCTCCGCATTATGTATGCACTGCGCGCTGGGGGCGGCGCGCGCCCACGCCCGATCGCCCTAGGGCTCCTCCCATCGATCGATCCCTTGTGCCCGCCGCTGCCGTAGGAGCCGAGATGCGCCGATCGAGGGTGAAAGGCGCGTTTTAGTTTTTGCGGAAATTAGGGCCGAATTCGTGCTGGATTGAACGAATGATTCGATTGCGCTGCATGCGGCGGTTGAGGAATGTGTACGGTAGGACCGTCGATTTGTGGTTTCCGATTTGAGAAATTCGTAGAACATTCAGCCCAATCTCGTTATTATTGTCGAGAAGCTCCCCTTATCCTCGAAGCTGCGGCCTCCTCCCTTTTAATTTAGTGAAAACATGCACCGGCAAGAGAGATCCGACTGATTATTCAAATTCGACGGTCCCGCGTTTGTTCCCTGCGAAGGATTATCAAATTGTAACATCAGGGGATATTTTAATCTGGGTTACATAAATAAACATGTCACCCTTGGATATGCCACACACATCTAAATCACTAAATGCCATTGGTTGAATATCAGTAACGAGGGCTGGATTCGGTGCTGACATTGCACAACTAAGGAAGAACTGTGTCTGTCAGATTGACCGAAATCAGGTGGGAAAAGATTAGGGAGTGTAGGGAATGCAAATGGTTTATAGGGAGTGGAAACCGGGGAGAAAGAACAGGAAGAGATGATTCTAACCTTTTACAATTGTTAAGCCTCAGGTGCTTAGTGATTAAACCACTCTGAAGTAGTTCATATAGATGACTTCATGGGCTGTGTATTACTAGTGGTTTACCAGTGTGATGCTGACCCTTTGTACTAACACCTGTCATGGTTAGTTTGCATCAGCTTATGAAACATTCCATAGCAGTTATGTAAGCAACTGAAAGAGTCCACTGTTAAGAGCAGTACATTGGTTTTCTTGGTAATTGGATCCAAAGGTACTATATTCTGATATTGACAAAGTGAATATTTAAGTTATCTAGCAAATATAAACTTTTATTGAACTGTGGAAATGTTACCGACTCATTTTCAGATGGCACATTTCACCTGACATTGTCTCTGACTGTGTTGCATGCCTGCGTTAGGATGAATCTTGTGATGGTTGAAGTTGGTATAGCACTCGACCAGTTTCTGACTCTCTTGAATTTTATTTTGCAACTTCAGGAAAATACAGGGAGGTTAGAGAAAGATATTTTTACAGTGAGATGGCGTTGGCCAAAACTGGATGTCTGCAATGCTGCAGCCAAAGCCATGACATTGTCTATACAGTACATGTCAGCAAGTGGAACGCAGAACAGTTACTCTGAGAAGGTACCCAGATGGGTCATGAGAGCAGCTCAATGCCTGGTGTTGGCAGTCATGATGTGGTAAATATTCCTGCTTCTGCATTCAATATCTCTATACACTGATGGGCTAGTATGGGCCTGAATATGTTTTCATCAACTGTGCGTACAGTGATCATATTCATATGGACCTTTCCCTACCCCCACCTCTCTATCTCTCTCAGCTGCGCAGTTACTGCTCAAGAGACATTCATTAATAAATATCTTACTGTTCTTGTGTTTACCTGCTCGGACATCATTGCTGCAATTTATTAGTTATATTCCTGAGGCAGGCAGCATCGCAATTCATGAATTGGTATCAAAGATGTAACTACTTCATTTACTTCGTGTATGCCTGCACAGTTCTTTCTATTCAAATGTCTTGTTTGTTCCATTCAACTATTCACCAAAATGCCTGCAGAGAGTATAGTCTTGCTCATTTACTTTCTGTGTATATCCGAACCATCCTCCCTCTTCAAATGGCCTGTTTGTTCCTCCTGTAAAAAAAGCATGCAGATAGCACAATCTAGTTCTTAGCTATTCTTATCCCTCCCTGTTCAGGTGAGATATAATTTCAAGACGACAATGCCCTTAGGTTGGTGGAACATCCATTATAAGGAGGATTCGAAATAAGTGGGGCAGTAATTTGTTTGATGATGCTTTTTATTTGGTCTGCCGTACCAGTCCACCAATCCCTGTTATACATTTGGGTATTATCAGAAGAGCACAGTCACGTGATGCACATGTGATGCCATGGATTCTTGGACGAATGGCATGATCATCGATTCATGGTGCCTGCTCTTGGCATCTGACACGACAGGTCAGAATCACGTATCCCCATGTTGGTATGTTTTCATGTAGTCTGTTGCATGCATTAATTTCTTAAATATAATTTTAGTTGCTTTCCTAACGATATGCAAAACGATTTATGCTGGTTACAGCAAAACTATGACTATTTACCTAGAAATTGTATTCCATGATGATTTTTGAGCATCTATTCATGCCGTTAAGAACTGAACCAGACAGTTATGTATGCTGGACATGAGCTATGCTTAGAAACTTAGCAAATGGGCAGTCTAAAACAAACCTAGCAAGCAAGCAGTAGAAAAGTACTGTGATGACTAGATCAATGAACCTGTAATGACAATGTCATGGTGTTGTAACAAATTCAGTATGTTAATTGTCACATGTTTTCAAATGTTAGCTTTGGGATGAGTTAGTTGAACAAGGAGACTGTTACTATTCATGCATAGATGATGATCATGCCAACAAGGGATCATGAGCACTATATCAATTGAACAGACATCTGCACGGTGGAGGAAAGATGTATAATGCCGATGGTTAGTTTTTCTCCTTTTTAAAAGAGGAGTATCCAGATCAGATATTTGTTCCTATATCTGCTCAATCCAGGCTGGACCAATCTAAGGACAAGAGCCAAGACCCACTAGAAATTTGGGCAATGAAAAACTTGTACCGGCCTTGCTTTGATCCTGGAACAGTGTATGCCAGTGGTTGGAGGCGTCGAGCTAACCTTTTCCGATAGCAAGAACATTGATTTCCATTTTTCCCATTACTAACAAGACGAGAGAGAAGATACTTCCTTGCTATGAGGCAGTGAAAGCTGGAAGGACTCCAATCATCAGGACGCAGCTTGGCGCGCTGCTGCTGTCTACTACTCTCCGACATAATGGCATAATTCAAGGGTGCTAAGGGCCACAAGAGTTTGGTACGTAGTGCCCCAAGGCACTCAAACAAAACAAAAACCAAACGGTCTACGTGATGAGGGATTAGATTATCTGAAGGACCATAGATCTTAGGGGATTTACTGGGGGGTTGTAATGCCAGTAAAAACTAAGTAGATTTGGGTCTTCGAGGTCTCCCTCGGTAAGTCTATGAGCTGGAATCCATGGAAGAGTGTACACTCCAAGCATGTCGAGCTCATCATATCTTTAGATAGTTGAGGGAAGGTTTGGTTGGCGTGAGCTTGATTTGTTTTCTGTGGTGGTATCGGAATTAGGAGAGAGCTTGGGGTTAATACGGTGTTCCACACCCTGATCACAGCTGTGCAGTCGTTGGTCGGACGGCTGTCGGGCACGATACAGTTTGTTAACTGACGGGAAGCTTTTTGGCGGACCTGCTCTCGCATGTGATGCTAGACCCTCTTGATCCTGTCATTTGGCCTGTGCCGGAAGGTACGGCTGTAGAGAACTTTTATGTATTCTTTGTCGCTTGTTTGATGCTCTTTCCCTCCCAATTTGAGTCTATTTGATGGTAGAATAATATTTCCATGGGGTACAATGGTGAACCATTACATTAGTTTTCTTCCGTTGCCTAGCACGTGCTCCGTAATATTCCCATACCGGTTCAGTTTAACTTGAGGCCTTGCTGCTTCTTTTGGTCGTTATTATTTTCTGGATTTACAACCTTTTCATCTTTTTAATTTCCACTTGCCCTGATCAGTTTTCTGCTGGATAGCTACAGCCTGTAGGTGCCGCAGGAAAATGACAACAGCACCTTAAGTTAACGCAGCTAGCGCCCGACAACGTGCTAATGAGGTCTACTCACATCTCGTAAAGAATCAAACGTGCTGTACTGTCTTCTAATCTTATAAAACGGTTGTTTTCTTCTTAAAACTGATAAATAAGTTGAACTTACAAAATATATGCTACAAAACTTCCAAAGCTAATGTCAGAAATTTCTAGGCAGCAATCTACTACCTCTGTCCGGAATTAACTGTCACTGAAATGAGTGTTCACCCATTTCAGCTACAGTCAATTCCGGACTGAGGGAATATTTTCTAATGGGAGTATATTTTGGAGTTAAATTCGAGAATTGCTCCTCGTTTGCACTTTGTATTGATTGTTGAAATTTAAAGTATTTCTGTGTTGGTGAATTGACATGCACATCTGATCCAGTGCTAGCTCATATAATGTATGTTGTTTCACATTAGGCAAGTACATAACGATCTTTATAATAGATGTGTGGCCGGTGCTGCACCGGGTGGATGGACAAGAGATACTCCATTATTGCCCGAGAACCAACTGTTTCACATGAATATTTTGTACGGTCTCCATTTATATTTAGGTTGGTCTGACTTAAAAAGGCAAAGAGATGCCATTTTAGTACTAATGGGGGAACTCAGAGATATGTTCTCTCTCGTGGTCATTTGGGTCAGGTTACATTTTATTGCATAATACAAATGCCATATTTAATTATGTGCATAGACAAAAATGCACTTTATGCGCATAGATTTTAAAAAATATGTAGATTTCCATAGATATTTTCCTGCTTAGGACAAAACTTAAATCCTTGAGTCATTTTGGGATCAGCTCGTATGAGAATGTCATATGAGAATGCCACCTGCTTTCATCATATGGAGGGCACTGTATTTTAGCTACTTGGCTTTAGCTGGCAATCTCAATATAGTATAAGCTAGCTACAGTTGAGTTAACCTAGATTAATGATCCTGTGATCTCCTTTTGAGACTGAAGATTTTTTTTGGAAAGCTCACCAAGAGTGAATGATCATTTTTGAATCTTTTAGATTGGTTGGTGCATGGAAAGAAAGGTTCCGGAAGATGCATTTGGTTGACTGGCAGCAGAGAGGAGAAGATTACTGGTGAGATGTGCATTGCCCCTAGGAGGGGAGCAGGTTTGCACAAATTAACAAACTAAAAAGACTAGTGATAGAGGACAAGAACGATTCCTTGGTATCAAGACATCCATCTATCCCATCCCGCCTTCTTCACGGACCTCGCCCCTTATGTTTCTGCTCAAAATAATCATTTTCGCACTCATATGATCCTGCAGCATGCATTCAGTTATCCTAGAGTTCAAACCCTGTTGCCCTTATCATTTGCTATTGCAAAGTCCCTATCTTTATATGCTTCAGTCACATGAATGATGAGTTCGAAAAAGAAAGGTAGCCTGCTATGATCATTGCATGCAGAAATCTAATCTTGTGTGCTGCTACATACTTTTGCAGCATGTGGCGATTATGCACCAAATAGAAACACATTTACAAGTGCCACTGCGGTCCCATTTCAGTTCGATGTTTTGAACCATGCTGCACAACGGCCCTAGCCCTCCTAGTGAGGCTAAACATGCCTTCCTCCCGGAAACTTGTCATAAACTGTTCAATAGTTTACGTGCCGCGCCTTTTTAGGATGCCATTGTGATGGTAAAGGTGTTTCTAGCCCCCCGGATTTTGATAATAAAGCGCGCTTCGCATGCCAGCTAGAGATTAGTGGAGAACCCTATGACCAATTCTGTGTTAACTGTTAAGCGATAGTTAACCCTAAACCTACTCTTATGAAGATTTAACAGTGTTGAAGCCACTATGTGTTTGTTTAATCATAAAGGTAATTATGCGGTGCGTTGGGGTCACATGCTCTTTTGGCATGCCCAATTGCCTCATTTGTTTTAGGGCACATTGTTAGGATAGGGAGGAAGTGCCATCTCACTACGATTAATTAAGGGCAAGGAAGGATGCTCTCTGGCACATGCCTTCCCTTATGGGGACCAGAAACACATGGGAGCTACATAACTAGAGCCCCCCCTCAAGAGGAACAAGGCTGTGGCCCCCTTCGGAGATCTCTAAGATTAGAGCTTTCTTGCCCATAACATCACCATATTCCCCTTCCCTGGTCCAATTTCCATAGTAAATTACAGGTGCACGACACTAAAGCGACGGTTGAAAGTTGTAGCATGTTAACTGTCAATTATGTTTTCTGCCGTCAGGCAGCTGTATTTTCTACTCGACACTAAAGCGATGGTTGAAAGTTGTAGCATGTTAACTGTCAATTATAATAATGAACTGAAAATAAATGCTCGTGTTAAAAGCACTACTAGTAAAGTTAGCAAGAGGTGAATCGTCTCTGAGATTGATTTCCCCATTTGTGATTTTCAGCATTTCTTGGAAGGAAAAGCGAGTGTTTCCCAAATGACGCTAAGGCCTTAAAAGGAAGATGACAAACAAACATCTGCGGGGGAAAATGTGCAGCTGAGGGGTTGGATGTTGTGCAGGCATGAGTTTTTTCCTTTTGCCCAATCGAGCTTGGCTTTGGGAAGAAGAGAAAGGCGTTTGATGGAGGCAGGTCCGTCCGTCCGTCCGTCCGTCCCTCAGGTGGGGAGAAGAGCCTGTGCTCCACCTGGCCAGTGAAGTGGTGGCTGGCTGCCCTGTCAATGCCTTTGCCTTTTTTCACAAAAGAGGTAAAAAGGAGCTGTGCACTTGAAACTTTGATGCTGGCAAGCCTACACGTACCGGGCATTATGGGAGTACCTCCTGTCTGTGGAGCTTGTGAGATGATGCAGCAGCAGCAGCAGCAACAGCAACAGTCAATTTGGGTATAAGTAAATCCTGCTGTGCAATGCAATGCACACTGAGCAGTGGGTGCCCCTTTTTCTTTTTCTGCAGATCAATGATTGGGAGTTTTGAGGCATATGGTAGGTACTTTATGGTTTCTTTTACCCCTTAGGCGGCCGCTGTAGGGCACTAGCTGAGCTTGTGCCCCAGATTGTTTGCAACACAACACAGTTAAGCAGCATGAGTCCAGGAACTGGGACTTGAGAGTGAGCAATATACTACTATGTAGAATTCTGCTGCGGCTGCAAGGCAAAAACATTCCCTGTGCACAAGGACAAGTGTGCCTGTATCATCATATTGGAAGCATGCGTTTGTTTATTAATAATCTCGCCATGGAAACCGGTAAGCAGCAGGTGAGCAGGTTTCTTGTGCTCCATGAAATGAATCTGGTCTGAGCTGTAGTGATCCAGATCCAAAACTAAATTTGAATCATTTTGCAGATCCCAAGAGCCTCGCCTTGGCTGTCCCAAGTACTCCCCCCACAAGCACAAGCACTGGAGTCCAATCCACTCCAGCAGCGGCAGCGGCAAGCAGGGCAGGTGGCCATCTCATCTCATCTCATCCCACCCCATTTCCATGCACCCTCTTGTGTGATGCAAACAATGTTGCAGCCAGCGCAGTCTGACAGAGGAGATGAACAGTTCGCAGGCCCCTCCACCAGGTCCGGTGCGGCAGGCAGCGCCTTTATCGGCCGCTACAGTCCTGGTCCTCGGTCGGCCCGCGATCGCCCGCCCGCCCTTGCCAGTGGTGAGTGACAGCTTGCCCCGGCGCCGTACGGTACATGTCCATGTGTGCTGCGTTGTTTACAGAGGAGGTGTTAGCAATGGAGCTGCTGATGATGCAGCGACGCTGAGCAGAGCAGAGCAGGCGCACACCACCATTGCTATGCCTATGTTATGATCAAATCTATCTTCTACCCTTCGTCTATCTGCTGCTTGATGCTGCTGCTGCTGCTGCTATCTTGGCTGCCGTGCTTGCTCCAACTGTGGCACACCATTTGTTCCCTTGGCAAGGCACTCTTAAATGGCCCGCACCCAGCGGTGCCCATCTCTTCCTTTAATGGCTTCTACTCTGCATCGCGGGAGAAGGACCACAAGAATGACAGAGAAAGTAATCAGAGCGGCACTGTGGCGCCACAATCTTTGCATCATGCATGCATCTCTCGTACCTGCCTTTCCTCTCGTACTCTTTTTGCCTCTCCGTTTATCCCCTCGCCCTTGCCAAAGAACAAAAGGAACATGACATGTGTACAATTTGCAATCTTCCATCCATACACACCAAACCCCATCCATCCACCGAGGAAGAAACCATCATCAACCCGAAAAAGACAGAAAAACTTGGGAGACACCAGCTCAAGCTCAAGCCTTCTACACTGTTACTACCTCTCTACTAATCTCTAAGCTGCTGGCAGGCATTATATGTTAGTGCAGTACAGTACAGGGGGGTGGTTCTTGTAGTCATTCTCTTGGTGGCAGCAGAGCTTTGCTCCAGTGATCTCTGCCCTGGATATGACAAAGCAAAGCAGCACACACCATGAGCAGCACATGGTCATTTCGGCCTGTCATTCTGCCAGTCACAATTCGCACTGACAATGTTGTTAGTGAATTCATCATCTTTTCACAGGCGATGATCTGGCGTCTGGGATGATGGGCGGGATCGGAAGATCACGGGCGCGCCGTACTGCGGGTGGAGGAGCATCAGGACCGTCGGCGCGTGGACGTACTTGGGCGACAGCCGGAACTCGAACCGCTGGAGGATGATGGCCACCGTGAGCTTGGCCTCCAGGAGCGCCAGGTTCTGGCCGATGCACATCCGCGCGCCCAGCCCGAAGGGTATGAAGGCCGTCGGGTGCTTGGCCGCCCGCGCCACGCCGTCCGCGAACCGCGCCGGGTTGAACTGGGTCGCGTCCGGCCCCCACAGCCGCGCGTCGTGGTGCACGGCCATGATGGGGATCAGCAGCTCTGTGTCGCGCGGGATGTGATAGCCGCCGAGCACCACGTCGGACTTGGCCCGCCGCACCGTCGCCACCGCCGGAGGGTACAGCCGCAGCGTCTCGTTCAGGATCATGCCGAGCTGTCAGGGGAATCGGCAGCACGCGGTCAGGTCACGCACTACTTTCTGGGAGGAGGCTGGTTTGAAATGATGGTGGAAATGTGCGTGTCAGGGTGCCAGGGAACACGTTGCTTACAGTCTTGAGCTTGGCGAGCTGCTCGCGGCAGGGGATGTCGTGCGCGCCGCAGACTTCGAGGACCTCATGCCGGGCACGCTCCTGCCACTCCGGGTGCATGGCGAGCACCACGGTGGTCCATGTCAGGAGGTTGGACGTCGTCTGCTTGCCGGCGAAGAAGAACGTCTTGCACTCCTCCACGATGTCGTTCACAGTGATGGGGCTGACCGGCTGCCCTCTCCTGCCGCCGTTGCTGCTGGCGTTGATCATGAGGCCGAGGAGGTCCTTGGCGCACCCTTGGAGCCTCTCGTCGTCGGTAGCCTCCTGCCGCCGGCCGATGAGCGTCACCAGGTTCTTCCTGATCTCCTTGTCCAGTTTCCACGAGCTCGTGTTCTTCTTGGTCGGCAAGAACCTGGATGCGTAAGCACACACAAGTTATGTTACTATGCATTACTTAAAAATCAGTGAGCACTCTGTTAAGCACAGTAATTATGGTTAATCAAGTACCTGTATCCAGGGATGAAGACCTTGCGGAATGCCTCGGAGGCGAAGGCCATGAGCTGCGTCTGCAGCTTGAAGACTGCCTTGCCGTCCTCGTAGCTCCGGCCGAAGGCCGTGCGCGTGATGGCGTCCTCTGTCACGATCTGGAACCACTCGGACACGTCGATCTCGACCTCGCCGGACGCGGGGTCGGCCATGGTGACCCACTTCTCCGCCATGTCCACCACCGTCTTCCCGATGAACGGCAGCAGCATCTGCGGCGTCGCCATGCACGTCAGCACCAACCACAACCCGATCGCATCACCGCCATAATGCCAAAGGAGGCAAGGGCAGCAGAGCCAATTTGGTAAAGGAGGGGACCGAGCGACCGACCTTGAGGTTCTCCATGTGGAAGGTGGGCGCGAGCACCCTGCGGTGGTGCGCCCACTTCTCGCCGCGCAGGCTGACGAGCCCCTCCCCCTCGAGCTGCCGCACCATGGGGTGCGACTCGTAGCGGTCGAAGTGCTCGGCGCGCGAGAGGAGGATCTCCCGGATGAGGTCGGGGTCGGCGACGGCGAGCCGCGGCGTCGGGCCGAACCATATGAGGAACGTGGAGCCTGTGAGCAGCAGCAGCAAAATTAAGTGGCCGTGAGCGACAAGCAGGCAAGCAAACAAGGGGATCAATGATTGACGAGGGAGGCCATGTTCCGCCACATCAGCATCCACCAGACCAGGCAGCGCAGCGGGAGAAGACGCTGGCATGGCATGGCATGACACGACATGGGCACAAAAATACAGACATAAATACATACAGCAAGGTTACTGGTACCGCTAATTAAGCTGCAAAAATGCCAATGCGGCATGAACGCACAAGGCACCAGGACAAGACGCTGGCATGGCATGGCATGGCATGGGTACATACATGTAAGTAGAAAAACGCAGGCACAAATACATACATACAGCAAGGTGGCAATCAGTTTCTACGACGACTAAGCTGCAAAACTGTGACCCAAGCAAGATGAGTTATAGTCTGAAGAACGACTAGTACTACTATAAGCAAGCAGAGGATGGAGCAGTGGCAGGTGGTGGAAGAACTGGTGAGGGACTGCGACGGGGTGGCACAGCAGTGGATGTGGATGGCGTTGCGCAAGGCCATGCGGGAGTAAATGGGAATGGCGACGGATGGGCCGACGGACGGTGGCCGGCCGTCCGGGGAAGCGAGGGGGGAGCAGAAAAGGAAATGTGTAGGCTCGCTCATGTCCGAGGGGGCGGCAAGCAGGGAATAGACCCGTGGCCACCTAACCGGGCTGCAGCCGGGGGACAGCGATAACGAGAGACAACTACGGCAAACCACTCCGACAAGCCAAGCCCAGGCGCTCGACATGCCACTTAATGCATGTCACTCCAAGGCGGCATTTCGGGAACAAGACGCGCTCGCTCGACAACAGCTGCTGCAAGTTGTTGCCGCTGCCTGCCTGCCTGCCCGCCGCTCTTCTCTCTAAGCTCTGTTCTGCTCGCCACCGATCCCATTCCCTTGATTTTCGTTCTGAATTCTGTTTTCTTTCCTTGTTCTCTTCATTCATCAGATTAAAAGAGGGAGGAAAAAGAAAGAAGAAAAAGAGTTTGTCGTTGGGAGATCAAGCAATCAAGCAAGCGAAGAAGCAGAGTGTGCCGAGGAAGACGAAGAAGCAAGCAAGGCCATGGAAATGGCTGGGGACGTATGTATGGATGTGTTTACCGTAGATTTTCTTCCAGTGGTGGTAGAAGGCGAGGACGCGGGGGAGGACGTTGTGGGAGCGGTAGGGTGGCGGCATTGGCTTGGCGGAGGCGGCCACCATGAGCGCCACCATCTCCCGGACGCACCCGATGAAGAAGCGGTAGGGCGGGCCCCTGATCCCCTGCCGCGCGAAGTGCTCCTCCACGCGCCGCGGCCGCCACCACAGCACCTCCATCAGCTTGGCCGCCACGTACGCCAGCGCCGCCGCCGCCGCCGCCGCGATCCACCACCAGCCCATCATCCGCGCCAACAGCACCGCTCAATTCTATCTATGTATGTATGTATATCCCCCCTCCTCTCGCCTTACTCACTCACTCACTCACTCGTTGAGCTGTGCTGTGTCGTCCGTCCTCAGAGAAGAAGAAACAACTAGAAGCAGAGGAGAGAGGAACAGAGGAGGAGGGCGCGTGAGGTGGCAGGGGCGGAGACGCGGTGTGCGTGGTGAGGTGAGAGGAGAGGAGAGAAAACGGGGGTGGATTTATATAGGGGAGCCGGGCTCTGGACCAGCATGTGTGTAGTAGTAGTAGGATTAGTATCGTCGCTGAAAGCGTCGGATGGATCCATCCATCGGTTTCGTTTCATTTAATCTAGATAGAGGGGAGCAAGGGAGGGGGCACAACGGTAAAAGCTGGCCGAGAGCGAGAGCGAGAGAGAGAGAGGAGGATGTGATGTGGAGCGAGCAGGGCCGGCGCCGTTGGAGCCGCCGTCGCGGGGATTAATGGCGGGGTCAACCCAAATTGGCAACTTTGTTCTCTTTCGTTTTGGCCTCCCCCCTTCTCTCTCTCGACCTTTCTCTCTCCAGCCTCTCTCCCTCGAGCCTCAGCCTCTCTCTCTCTCCTGGCGCCCTGTGATAACGTGCCAACACTGTTCCATTTTCACCGCTCCGCTGCAAAGCCTTGCCAGTGTGGTGCGCGCAGCACCAGCCGCAGCGTGCTACAGAGAGGATTCTGCTCTGTTCTCAGCACCCTCCCCTCCCCTCTGAATCTCTGATGGACATGCTGCCGTGCCGTCCGTCCTTACACGTACTGACATCTAATGTAGTAGTAGTAGGAGTAGTATGAGTAGCGCTCACTCATTCATGTTGCTACTAGTATCTCTCTCTGTGTGTGTAATTATCCTTGCGCTCTGCTGTGCTCTGCTCCGCACTGTGCCGGGCTGTGTGGCGTGTCAGTCAGGTTGTTATGTGCGCGATGCGGGGCGCCTTTTCTCTCCTTTCACAGCGGCAATGGCTCCTGCATGTAGCTTTTGAGGGGCTGGCTACCTGGGTGGGGCTTCATCTCATCTCATCTCATCAGTCATCACCCCGATGAGATTGATGAGATCTCTTGAGGGTTATGCGCGGCTGCATTTTGCTGTATCGCCCGCGGTTCTACCTTTTGGGGGATGGATCATCATGGATGCAAGGGGGCAAACGAAAGAAAGAAATACAGGGGGCTTTGTGGCCTGTGGGCTCCTCCTAAGCCTAACCTCAGAAGAGACAAGGGCGATTGGAGATGCATCAAGTCTAGTGTTTCTTTAATTGTTTGTTTATTATATATGTGTATAGTAGAGAAAAGGGTGATAGAGTGCTGAAAAAGTGCTGGCTATGTATAATCAATCAATCATACACCGTTAGGGCTGATGGGCTCTGTTCCTATAGCCGAATTATTAGTGCATGTCTAGTTTACACGTACTTAGCCTTTGCTCTGTTTTTTGTGTGTGGTTGAGCTGAACTAAATCACACCGCTGGCTATTATTAGGAGTAAACTGAGGTTAGATTGACAGGCTCTGCAGTGTAGGGAAATCTTTGATCTGCAGTATATACTTAAGAAGTTTATCTTCACTATCTTGTTTAACTTAACACACAATATATTCACCTTATGACATATGTCCCATAATATCACTTTCCGTTTAAATACACATGCAAGTAATACGCATCATCAAATGCATGCAATCAATCAGCTTTTCATTTTTCCCTTAAAAAATCAGCTTTCCATTTTCTACCACATGCACGTGATTCATATCATCAAGCCCTAATGCAACCATTCAACTTTCCACTTTCTACCACATTCAAGCCTATATTTATATATTATAATTTTATTTTTTGGTAAGTTCGTTGGTAGAAATTTCCCCAACAACGCATGTGGCATTATCTAGTTGCAGCAGTATTTTGTATACAACAAACCATTCAAGAAAAAAGGGAAGTATTGTACAACAAACAAACTCCATTTCTTCAGATCCCTTCTTCAGTGTCTCTAACAAACTCCAGGCAGTATTCATTCCTCCTTCCCAGTGAATTGTTGCATACCTTTGTGGCCGGTTTTGTTTGTTTCACATCAAGCTCCCGGATTTGCAGGGGAGCCTTATCTGCCAGTGCCTTTTCTTTTGAAGAACACTCACTCGTATTAATTGCACCTTTGTTCTATTCTAGCGTACTACACACCAACAACAACAGCTATCTATATGGTTCCTAACTCCTTCCTCCAAAAATATTTTATCAAGCTCGATCAAATGTAACAGGCGCCTCTCGGTTTGGAAATTGGAACTACACTACTTAACCCCATCATGCATGCTTGCATGGATCAATGCAGGGCAAGGCAGCAAATAATGAAGCCGCAACTGTTACTTGTACTTGCTAATTGTGTAAACCCATGCCAAAGTTGACTTGATGGAATCTAATCCTGCAGGCTGGCATGCATCAACCAGTAACACCATTATGTTTGGAGCTGCTAGAGAGATCACATCAGATGTGCTGGTTTGCAACATTTGGTGCGTGCGTCCGTCCGCATTGAAGGTACGTACATGTATGAATGTGAATGGAACGCATTCATGATTTGTTTCCTTTCTTTCTCCATTGATCACTTAGCATGATTGAAGGGGAAAAGGGGGATGTGTAGTGTGGCAGTGTCATATACCATGTACATGTTGCCTAAATAAAAGGCTAAAACTTGTAAGAGCCCCCAGTACCAGTGACATGACTTTGCACAATAATGCACAAGTGGCATGCATGGTTGGTTGTACACCACCACCAGAGCTAGCTTGTATTAGCCTCGATCCCCCACTGCTCACCTGATGTGTTGCTCGCCACCTGCTCCCGCTTGGCTCGTTTCTGTTGAGCTGCTAAAACTGGAGCTGCGGATGATTAGCACTGCCACTATAGCCATGCCACGGCACATGCATGTGTGTATACGCATATGCATGTACGTTCATGCATCCATGCATAGCATCGCTGCACAAGGATATCGTATGAATTACATCTTCACATATGCACATTATATGACAGCCGAATAGTAGAGTCGCTTTTTGCCCCATCGATCTGAGTCCTGGTGTGGGTGTGCCTGAAAACCTGCAGGTGTCTGACGGAAGTCTTTCTCTAGCTAGCTACCTGAGGTATCAAAACGCTGGCCTGACCGATGAACAAGATCTCTGGCTATCTCGGCACTGTTTGCGTCGAGCGGTGTGCCCCCGAGAACGTGCCAAAGTTTTCTTCTGGGTGCTGTGTGCGTGATGTGAGAAGCAAAGCTTAGCTCCTACAGTGACTGCAGCTAGCAAGCAGCGGACGGCCGGAGGAGAGGCGCCATGCATGCAGGCAGTGCGCGGCGCTGTTGCTGCGATGCGTGACGGTGGTGGTGGCCAAGGATGGATCATGGATGGACGGAGATGAGAGTGAGGGAGGGAGGGAGGGAAAAGACTTGACATGCAATTGGAGGAGCAGGGTCAGGTCCAGGTTATATCTACCCATGTCCGTTTCCCTGATGCTTCCCCCGCTGAGCAATCACGCACCGGCTGAGCTCGGCCACACCCCGGCTGCCAGATCGGGTAAAACGTGTGGAATCATGGGATGATGCATATCCATCAATCCATCCATCTCATCACACACATATACACAGTGACAGTGAGGTAAGTACATGGCTCCAAGTAGCTAGTGTGCATACATTTTCATCTTGTCATTTCGATCCATCTCTCTCCAGGGGCGACTGTTCAAGCACTGTGTATACGTGTGATGGTGCCATCTGCTAGTATGTCTGAAACGTGATCGGGTGGTCGATCTGCTATCATCGCATGATCCATGTGTTTTGCGAGAGGGTGCAGCGCTAGCTGAAGCCAACTGTAATAAATGGACAGATCGCCGTCAGTCAGGAGCCAATCATTTCCAATCTTCGGGTCTCTGCTTGCTCGAGAACCGGTCGAGTGATTAATCAGTGGGTGATGAGCGTGTATCCATCGGAGGAGCAACAACGCCGATGACTGACTAGTGAAGGGAACTATTTGGTGGTTAGGGTGCATGCATGGATCCAAGCTACACCGCAGCACAACAACAACAATATTTATGTGCGTGATTCTGGGCTTTCATCCACAGTGGACAGAGCGCAACAAGACGGAACAATGCATGTATCTTGATTATGCTGACATGAATACATGTACTCCCTGTCGCTCAGACGCATCTAATAGATACATCCATTAAGCGATAAGTGATTTGGATCGGAGGGAGTAACTAATGACGCATATATATTGAAAACAAGACCAAAAAATGAGCAGTGGTGAATGTCTCGTCCAATTGGAAATTATAGCTAGACATGACTGGCCCTTGTTGATTGAAAGAAGAAAGGCGATGGGGCATGCATGCCAGAACCAATCGAGACAGAAAAGAAAAGGAAAGGAGCGAGCTAGAGAACATCTTGGGCACCGCCACCGCCACCACCACCATTAGATATCGAGGAGCGAGTGGCGAGAGCGATCGGTCGATGCCTGCTCGCTAGCTCGACGGTGCAACACCAGCAAGCGACCCGACACGCCGAGCTGGGAGGAGAGGGAAAGAAGAAGCTTCTCAGAGTTCTCATGGAGCATATGGCTTGACTCGACGACGCACGATCTGACGGATGGGATGGCACGTACGGGACGGCGACGGGGGCCGGCGGGATCCGTCGATCGGACCTGACGGCCGCCGGCCGGGCATATGATAACGATCGGCCATGAGCATACGTCACGTACGCGCCGTACGTATATTCGCTGGCCACCACCACCGCGCAAGAACCAAATCATGAATTCAAATCGAGGCGGACGGGAGAATCGATCGATCTGCATGCGCCTGGCACTGCTCGCGCGTACCGGCATGCGTCCCGTCGCTCGATCTGCGTCGATTCCCTTCTCTTTTGGAGCCCATCGAGCGAGCCAACGGCATCTCTCTCAGCTCGATTGCAAACCTTTTCGCCATGCGCTTTGGTAGCTCTTGTCATGTTGCTAGCTCCTCTTTCTCTTTATCTTTCCCTCTCTCTTTCTCTACCGGTCGATGAGAGGAAAGGAAAGGAAATTCCTGACAGGTGAGGTGATGCATGCGTGGCCGAATTCAGACGAGTCGAATCACACATGGTGGCTCCATTGGTCGATGATCCTTTTCTTAATATAAAATACTGTATAGGATATTTTCATTTCGTCGACGTATCCAAATGATACAATCGCATTGAGCGAATAGTTAGCTTCCGCATAACACGACGCATACAGCCAACACATATAATGCAACAACAGAAAATCATGTTACATAAAAAACGACGATGTCAATATGTGTGTATGAGAGAGGATTGAGGAGCCTCGGCCTCTTACCCCTTGTTCGCGACCCAAGGGCACCCAGGCGTTAGGGTTTCCCCTGCCTCTAGCCGGCGCTATTGTCGGCCTGCCTCGTTTCCTGTGGCCCGCTATAGAGGCACAGTGAATCCCGGCTTTTGTCGGTGGGATGACTCTTTAGATGTTTCTTTAAGTTATGTTCGGATTTGTGTCCCGCTCAGGAAGATCAGGCGGTAGCGGCTTTCTGATGATGGAATAAGTTCTCCCCGCCTAGCCCCTGTCCCGACGGTGCTTCTAGCATCGTCAGAGGGTGTATGAAGATTTGTCTCCAGCGGATCTTATGGGTTTCGATCCGCGTTTGTCTTCCGTGGATCCGGTATTCGTTCATCTGTATTCGTGTGTCTATATATTCGATCCTTCCGATATACATTTCCCTTCATGAGCGGCGGTTGCTGTTCTAGTGCACTGGTCCTATAGGGCCTTAACATGACGACTTTCTGAGTGTACTACAACAAGGTTTGCACGGGTTCGATGAGAGAGGGGCGATGACGGTAGCGCACATTTGGCTTATTCCAATGTTTTTAGTTGTCGCTAGGTGGTCTACAATTCTATTTTTTTCACTTTTGATGTTGTATGTACTACTACTTTAATTGTTGATGAATGGATCGAAAATATTTCTCGAGAGGATCGAAAATATTTCTCGAGAGGATCGAGGAGGGGGCAGCTAGGCCGGATTGATTAGCTAGGAAGCGCACACGTATCCACATTATCATCATCCCAATCATTACGGCAATCTGGCGGTGATGCGAGCAGATTATTAGTCTTCGATCTTGATCGATCATCAATCATCGAGCTGGCTAGGTGAGGCAGGCATATATGCCTATGTCTCCGCCAAACAGCAACAGCAAGAGTGTGTGCCTGTCTGTTACGGGATAAGAACAAGACGTGACAAAATGATCGGTTTTTAATGCATTCATATGTTCCATGAAGCTAAAGAAAAGCAATAATCGTGAGAGAAAGAAAATAAGTAATAGTATATAGGTAGAGCAAAATGAACGTCACTCGCCTAGCTACGTAGTACTACTGGTACTATGTATAGCATGTTTTTGCGCTGACAGAACAAGCTTTGGTGGCAATATGTCAATGTATGTGCTGCGTTGCGACATCACATACTTCAATAGTCGTGAAACTTTTGGGACAAATCATGTCAAAAGAGTAAGGGCATTTTCAACGATAACTCACAAACCGGGCACCGTATCCGTCCATAGAATGATGAGGAATAACCGTGAACATTGATGCAGGAGTCGGTCATCCAAAGCAATACCTAAATGTCCATCCAGGTTCAGTCAATTTACAATTCAAAAGCTCCCGATCACACAGCGCCTGTCCACGTCATCTACGCCGGCTCGCCCGCTTAAGGCACACTAACTATCAGCATGTGGGCAACGGGTTGCTTCACGCCTGGCGTCCGCGACAAGGCAAGTTGTGACAATGTAGACTTTGAGAAAAGCAGTGTCACATTGACGACACGGAAAAACATGTGATGCTTACCGAGTTGATGGGAGGGGTAGAATTAGGGAGCCTATATTGCTCCGCCAAGGACGGCTTCAGCACAGACGGCACGACGATGGCGTCCTGCATCCCTGGCCCCGCCAGGCACCACAACCGCCACCGGCACCACGTCCGCCCCTACACGACCACCACCTCCACCGGCCTTCTACGTCTTAAACGGTGTCGCCTTTGCCTTATGTCTGAGCCGGCGACCTTCTTGCCGTGTCTCCAAGTTGATCTTGCGGGCGGCCGTCTTTGTTGGATGCTCCAACGCTAACTCCGCAGCTTTTCGTAAGGTTTCTCCATGCGGCAGTTGCAACAAAAAAAAACTTGAGGTGGAGAGCGGCGGGATGGCAGAGGAGAGGGTTGAACAAGAGTGATTTTGCCGCGAAACCATTGCAGCTAGCTCCAAGTGCGCGGGCTCTGCCTCTGGATGGGCTGGGGTGTCGGTGTCTGAACTCCGGCAAAGCCACCCTGATTTGATGATTTGTTTCCGGTTTGCGGGAAACCAAAAGTTTAGACTAGTCCACAGACGGATGTGGGACTCAGTTGGATGACTTGAGGGGTCCGAACCAAGCGGTCCGGATGGATTCGGGAGGTTTGAGGGTCCACGTTTCCCAATGTCATTATGATTTTTTTTTATGCAAAACCATTTCTAAACTTAATTAATGTATGAGGCAAATCGTATATACCTTCATTTTAAGATATAAAGGCAAGTATCTATGACGACCGCAGACAAATGTACGCGGGCAGGGGGTCGAGCACTGGCCGGCCTGCCGACCGAGTCCGGAATCTCCGGCCGTGCGTGACGGCGACCGGCGAGCCCGCTGACGAGAGGGAGTTGTTGCTTGGTTTGCCAATGGTGATCGAGCCAGAACGGAATGCGGTTTTCCCGGCGGCGCGAGCTGAGCTGGTCGATCAGCGTAGCGGGGGCCGGGGTGCGTCGTGACGAGGGCCGCGCCATGCTGCCGGCAAGGGCCCAGCTGGCCAGCGCTAAAGCGAAGCTTCTTTTTATCCTATCGGCCCACGAGAGCAAGACAAACCGAATCGCCTGGCCCACCTAGCTTTCAGGGATAATTAGGCCGTCGTTTTGTTACCCCTGTCGTTTTCTATAACAAAAAAAAAACTTGTCGCCCTGTTATAAAAATATTTTTGCTGTAGTTACAAAAAATTGTAGATTTGTATGCCGTGCCAACGTTCTCAAATGAAGGGCTGGCACAACCAGGGTAGGTGGGGGGAAGAGAAAGAGAAGAGGGCATTAAGGGTGACCAATATTTTTTTGTTTTATTTTGTTTTGTTTTTTGAACTTGGACATTTTGTTCCATTACTCGACATGCCGAGCAGAATCGCTGGCAACGAAACACTGGCAAAGGTAGGAGCAACAGCCATAGGATTGGGGCCTTGCGGTGCATGCTTCGTCTTCGACTCAAACATCGATAAAGTGTTTTTGGCCTAATTACATGTCTAAGGGCAATGAGCAATATCAAAAGGGCTAAAATCCAAAGAAGTAAAAGCTTTAATCTCTCAGAACATCACACCATTCGGTGATAGGTCAGAGCTTGATGACTTAATGCCAGGCGAGGAGCAACACACCCATTTCCACCATGACTTGGCTGATGTCAATAGATCGAGCTTGGTTTATTGCCTCCACACATGCTTCAACTTCGGTATGTAAGATGTAGTTCAGTTTATGTGCGAGCACCCATCTTGACCTGCGTGTCGGTCGCATCCTGTCGGACTGTTTCGTTCCTACCAAGTGGCTGTCGGGTTGTGTGACAGTCTCTTGTCATCGCGTCCCCTGGTCGGGTGCCATGCTCTTGGATGTCTGCCCGGTATTTCGCAAAAAAACCGTCCCCCGGACTGCTGCGACCCATTAACTATATCTTCGCACGCAAGGAAGTGCTTCTTTATTCTCCCTGACAGTCGGGACCCATCTGGTCGAAGCGTACGTAGCATTGTCATTTTGGTTGCGAACGTATACGCACATACTGGTCGATCGGTCTGTGTGCACGCTGCAGCGATGAACCGTAGCCGAGTAAGGAAGGGCATGTGTCGTAGTAGAGGCGCGCACGTAGCATGTCACGCGGTCCCGACAATATCGTGTACACGTACGTACAACCAAGGTGCAAGAAAATAAATACGGCCATGTACGTACATACGGGCGGGGTCTCGAACGCCTACTCGCGTATACGTACGGTTAGGGCTCATGTACATGGAGAGGCAGCGACGGCGTCCTGTTCATTGACAGCCAACCGGCTGGGTCGGAACGGAGGAAACAGCGTCGTGTTCACTGGGAGTCAAGTGACTGGGTCGGAACGTGTCATGTTCATCGGGAGGCAACAGACCGGGTCGGAATGGGTCGTGTTCAATGGGAGCCTATTGGCTTGGACGGAACGGGGTCTGGCGTACTGCAAAACGGATGAAAACGGCCTTGTGTTCGACCGCGGACAGTCGAAACGGGATCCTGTCCATTGGGAAGGGTCTGGCGTACCGTAAAACAGAGAAAACGGACTTTTCTTGGACCTCCTACGGTCGAAACGGGGTCCTGTTGATCGGGAGGGGTGTGGCGTATCGCAAAACGGAGGAAACGGACTTGTGTTGGAGCGCTATGGTCGAAACGGGGATCCTATTCATCAGGAGGGGTGTGGCGTACCGCAAAACGGGACTCCACGGGCTACTGTTCATCTCCACCGTCGATCTCCTCTAGTCTCCACCTGCGACTGTTCATCCACGGCGTCTCCCTCCTGCCTCCACTAGCTACTGTTCATCCACGGGCTCCTGTTCATCCAGCCTCCACCGCTCCTCCACCGGCTACTGTTCAACCAACCCTCTCCATGGGGTCCTGCTCAACCAGCCCTCTACCGGCTACTGTTCATCAAGCCCTTCACCGGCTACTGTTCAACCAGCCCTCCATCGGCTACTGTTCAACCAGCCCTCTCCATGGGGTCCTGTTTAACCAGCCCTCCACGGAATCCTGTTCATCCAGCGGCAACGGCCTCTAGTACCACGGGGTCCTGTTCATCCAACCCCAACCGGGAACTGCTCATCCAAACCCCAACAACGCTCACTGTTCATCAAAAGGTAGCAGGTTCGATCGGCTTCAATTAGCAGCAATAGCGAAGGAATCGCTCGATCGGGTTCAGTTAACAGATAGGGATCGATCGATCGCTCGGGTTCAGTAACGCGTAGCCTGCAGTGCAATTGCTCGAGTTCAGTAACCGAAAGCCTTGCTCGGGTTCAGTTAGAGCCCAACGCCTCGCACCCACCAGCATACGTGTATGAGAGAAATGCGCATCGCTCGGCCCCGACCACCCACCGTAACCGGGAACTCCTTGATATTTTCCTCGCCCTCGCTTCTACCACAGTTTTTTTCCTCATGGACGGCCCAAAGAATGTCATGCAACTGTGTCTCTGTAACGCTCCGAGACCTATGTGCCAGGTGTCTTCCAGTTATTCGCTGTTGTTGCCTTGTCATTACTTGCGTGTCATGCATGTCATATCATGTCATCATGTGTATTTCATTTGCATACATGTTCGTCTCATGCATCCAAGCATTTACCCCGTTGTCCGTTTTGCAATCCGGCGCTCCTATGTCACACGATGTCCCTTTCTACCTCTTTTCGTGTGGGGGTGTTAAACATTTTTGGATTGGACCGAGACTTGCCATGTGGCCTTGGTTTACTACCGGTAGACCGCCTATCAAGTTTCGTGCCGTTTGGACTTTGTTTGATACTCCAACGGTTAACCGAGGGACCGAAAAGGCCTCGTGTGTGTTGCAGCCCAACACCCCTCCAAAGTGGCCAAAAACCCACCTAAATCCCCTCCTTCATCTCGTTCGTTCGATCATGACCGCGTGGTCGAAAACCGCACCTCATTTGGACTCTCCTAACTCCCTCTACCTATATATATGTGTCTCCCTCCGATTTTCTCGCGCAGAGCAAACCCTAGCACCGCTCCCTCCGCGCCGCCGGACATGTCCGTCCGCGCCGGACGCGTCCACCGGCCACCTCACTTCGGCGAATCAGCGCCCGACACGTCACCCCGCCGCCGATCTCCTCCAACCACGCGCCACCACCTCAGCGGCCTCCTCCTTCTCTGTCCTCCCGCGCCCGCCGCTGGCCCGCGGAGCCCAGGCGGGGCCCGCCCGGCCCGGATCGAGCGCCGCCGCCCGGGAGATGCCGCCGCGAGCCACGCCTTGCCTCCCCGTTCGCCGCTGCCGCCTTCTCGCCGGCCGGCACCGCCGCTCGCCGGAGCTCGTCGCTCCGCATCGCCGTCGCTCGTCTCGGCACCCGAGTTCGCCGGCCGACGCCGTCCGTCGCGGCACGCCGCCTGGCCACCGCCTTCACGCGCCGGCCACCGGAGCTCCTCTCCGGCTTCCTCCTCGCTCCCCCCTCGCCGGAGCGAGCCCCTGCTCGCCGGAGCCGCGTCCTCTCGCCGGAGCACCTCAGGAGACGAACCGCTACAGTGCCAGATCTTAGATCCGAAATCTTGGGGTTGACTTTTCCCTCCGAACCCTAATTTTTATGCAATCTTCATCATGCCATAAATCTGCATTCGTAGCTCTGATTCGTGCGTGTAGCATATCAAGATGTTCGTCTCGACGAGTACATCATTTCATCTCATTGCATGCATCATTTTCATTTGAGCTCATCTTGATGCCCGAAATGCTGTTGGAAGAGGGCTATGTGAGGAATATTTCAGATCTGTTTCAACAAATGGCCTTTTGTCATTTTTGTCATGTTTAATGTGTGCATGCTATGATCCTGAGCTCTGCATGTGTTCTGTTATATGCCATGCCATCTTTATAGGGGTGTATGCCATGTATTTTTTTGATCTTTGTGGTGACTAGCACAAGCATGCAAAGTAGCTTACTCGATGATGCTGATTTTAGGGACTTAGAATTTCACTGTCCTTGCCCTATCATTATTTTTATGTCATATGTTCATGTTGTTTCCTAGTGATCCGTGTCTCTTTTGAGGATGATCAGTAAGGATGTTTTGTTAATATTGTTGTGATCTATCCATCCATGTCTTTGTTTGCATTTATGGAGTAGCCTAGCTTGATTCAATCGAGCTCTACTTTTGTTATAATATGTTCCTGACAGATTGTTAGCATGTTTAGCAATTTTGCCGAGGGTGTTGTTGTTGATCCGTGCATGCTATGTTGTTGTTCTTGCCACGTCTAGCTTCTATGCCATGTATTCTTGATGGGTGTATGCTTAGGTTGTCATGCCATGCTCTGTAGTGAGTGCATCGAGCTTGTAAACATGCCTACTCGTTAACTGTTTTGCATGCTCCAGTTTTTCACTAAGTCTGAATCTGTTTTTGTTAATTGCTATGTTCACATGCTTGCAATTGTATTTTCTGATCCCTTTTGGCTCATGGTCATTAAGGGACTTTTGTTGTATGCTTTGAGTAGCTTCATGCCATGCCTTGCTTTGCCATGATATGTTCCTGTAGCATGTAGTTTTCGTGCTCTAAACATTGCTTCCTGATGATAAATTCCTGTTATCCTGTTAATTTCACGAAGTCTGAAACCTGTTATCTTTTGCACTTTTGCCATGCTTGTTTGAACCTGTTATTGAGTGAATTAGACGTAGCTCAGTGTTCATCTTTTGTCAAGCATCATGAGTGGATCCCTTCCATGTATTTTGTTGCCATGTTTGAGTGCAGTAGTTTATTTATCTTGATGCATTTAGATGGCTACTTGCTGATTATCGCAGACCGGTGCCATATTTGTTTTGCTTGCCATTTCCAAACCGTGCATCCGATTCCGGTGATCTTTATATCGATTTCGACCGAAATCACCTCATCTTTCCAGTGGCACTCTTGGATTTCCAAGTTGAGGCCAGGTTCAAACATTATTTTCCAAATCATGCATATGCACCGCATACCGCATACCGCATATCATACCATGTTCGTGTGTTGGTTGTTTACTATGTTGTGTGTTCTTCTTTCCGGTGTTGCTTCTTCGGGTTGGTTCTGTTAACGTCGCGCTTGTGAGGACCCGTTCGACTATGTCCGTTTGTATTCTTCATGGTCTCGTTCTTCTTCCTTGCGGGATTTCAGACAAGATGACCATACCCTCGAAATCACTTCTATCTTTGCTTGCTAGATGCTCGCTCTTTTGCTATGCCTATGCTGCGATACCTACCACTTGCTTATCATGCCTCCCATATTGTTAAGCCAAGCCTCTAACCCACCTTGTCCTAGCAAACCATTATTTGGCTATGTTACCGCTTTGCTCAGCCCCTCTTATAGCGTTGTTAGTTGTAGGTGAAGATTGGAGCTTGTTCCGTGTTTGGAACATGGATATTATTGTTGGGATATCACAATATCTCTTATTTAATTAATGCATCTATATACTTGGTAAAGGGTGGAAGGCTCGGCCTTATGCCTGGTGTTTTGTTCCACTCTTGCCGCCCTAGTTTCCGTCATATCGGTGTTATGTTCCCAGATTTTGCGTTCCTTACATGGTTGGGTCATAATGGGAACCCCTTGACAGTTCGCTTTGAATAAAACTCCTCTAGCAAGGCCCAACCTTGGTTTTACCATTCGCCACCTAGCCTTTTTCCCTTGGGAGTCACGCATCCCGAGGGTCATCTTATTTTAACCCCCTCGGGCCAGTGCTTGTCTAAGTGTTGGTACAAACTAGAGCCCCTTGCAGTGCCACCTCGGGGAAACTCGAGGGCTGGTTTTAGTTGTACGGATTGCTTATCTGGTGTTGCCCTGAGAACGAGATATGTGCAGCTCCCATCAGGATGTCGGCGCATCGGGCGGTCTTGCTGGACTTGTTTTACCATTGTCGAGGATGTCTTGTAACCGGGATGCCGAGTCTGATCGGATTGTCTTGGGAGAAGGAATATCCTTCGTTGACCGTGAGAGCTTGTGATGGGCTAAGTTGGGACACCCCTGCAGGGATTTGAACTTTCGAAAGCCATGCCCGCGGTTATGGGCAGATGGGAATTTGTTAATGTCCGGTTGTAGAAAACCTGAAGTTGATCTTAATTAAAATGCATCAACCGCGTGTGTAGCCGTGATGGTCTCTTTCCGGTGGAGTCCGGAAAGTGAACACGGTATTGGAGTAATGCTTGACGTAGGTTGTTCTAGGATCACTTCTTGATCATAGTTGTTCGACCGTGCTTTTGCCTTCTCTTCTCGCTCTCATTTGCGTTGTTAGCCACCAAATATGCTAGTCGCTTGCTGCAGATCCACCTCATACCTTTACCTTACCTATAAGCTTAAATAGTCTTGATCGTGAGGGTGTGAGATTGCTGAGTCCCCGTGACTCACAGATACTTCCAAAACCAGTTTGCAGGTGCCGTTGAACCCTACAAGGGACGCAACCAAGCTCAAGGAGGAGCTCGATGAAGATCTTGTCCTTTGTGTTGTTTCGTTCTAGTTGATCAGTACTGGAGCCCAGTCGGGACGATCGGGGATCTGTGTAGCCTTTGGGGTAGTCTTCTTTTATTTTGGTTCCGTAGTCGGACCTTGATTGTATCTGGATGATGTAATGCTTTATTCATGTATTGTGTGAAGTGGCGATTGTAAGCCAACTATGTATCTCTTTCCCTTATGTATTACATGGGTTGTGTGAAGATTACCTCACTTGCGACATTGCTTTCAATGCGGTTATGCCTCTAAGTCGTGCTTCGACACGTGGGAGATATAGCCGCATCGAGGGCGTTACAGTCTCCATCCTGCCGAGGACGAAAAGCCCATTTTCTGTCATGATTTTTTGTCATAGAAGTAAGAGCCTACCACATCTATGATGATACCGGGTTTTGTCACAATTATCGTCATAGAAATGTCATAAGCATGACAGGAAAAAAATTTGTTCGGCCCAAAATGTCACGGATGTCTTTTTTTGTAGTGTAACCATCTCATAAAGCATTATTTTCATGATGCACAAGCATAGAAATTTTACTACTCTCCACATAAGCAAAATTCTTCTCATTCATAGTAGTGGGAGCAAACTCAAGAAAATAACTATCATGTGAGGCATAATCCAATTAAAAATTAAAATCATGATGACAAGTTTCATGGTTATCATTTTTCTTTATAGCATACATGTCATCACAATAATCATCATAGATAGCAACTTTGTTCCCATAATCAATTGGAACCTCTTCTAAAATAGTGGATTCATCACTAAATAAAGTCATGACCTCTCCGAAACCACTTTCATCAACATAATCATCATAAATAGGAGGCATGCTATCATCATAATAAATTTGCTCATCAAAACTTGAGGGACTAAAAATATCATCTTCATCAAACATAGCATCCCCAAGCTTGTAGCTCTGCATATCATTAGCATCATGGATATTCAAAGAATTCATACTAAGAACATTGCAATCATGCTAATCATTCAAAAATTTAGTGCCAAACATTTTATTAACTTCTTATAATACTTGAGCACAATTTTCTTTTCCATCATTTTCACAAAAGACATTAAAAAGATGAAGCATATGAGGCAACCTCAATTCAATTTATTTGTAGTTTTCTTTTATAGACTAAACTAGTGATAAAACAAGAAACTAAAAGATTTAATTGCAAGATCTAAAGATATACCTTCAAGCACTTACCTCCCCAGCAACGACGCCAGAAAAGAGCTTGATGTCTACTACGCAACCTTCTTCTTGTAGACTCGTGTTGGGCCTCCAAGCGCAGAGTTTTGTAGGACAGTAGCAAATTTCCCTCAAGTGGATAAGGTTTATCAATCCGTGGGAGGCGTAGGATGAAAATGGTCTCTCTCAAACAACCCTGCAACCAAATAACAAAAGAGTTTCTTGTCTCCCCAACACACCAAATAGAATGGTAAATTGTATAGGTGCACTAGTTCGGCGAAGAGATGGTGATACAAATGCAATATGGATGGTAGATATAGGTTTTTGTAATCTGAAAATATAAAAACAACAAGGTAACTAGTAGTAAAAGTGAGCGAAAACGGTATTGCAATGCTTGAAAACAAGGCCTAGGGTTCATACTTTCACTAGTGCAAGTGTTGGGGAACGTAGCATGCAATTTCAAAAAATTTCCTATGATCACGCAAGATCTATCCAGGAGATGCATAGCAACGAGAGGGGGAGAGTGTGTCCACATACCCTCGTAGACCGAAAGCGGAAGCGTTAGCTTAACGCGGTTGATGTAGTCGAACGTCTTCTCGATTCAACCAATCAAGCACTGAACGTACGGCACCTCCGAGTTCTGCACATGTTCAGCTCGATGACGTCCCTCTAACTCTTGATCCAGCAAAGTGTCAAGGGAGAGTTTCGTCAGAACTATGGCGTGGTGACGGTTGTGACGCCCCCGATTTGACCGTACACTAATCATGCACGCAAATGTGTACGATCAAGATCAAGGACTCACGGGAAGATATCACAACACAACTCTACAATTAAAATAAGTCATACAAGCATCATATTACAAGCCAGGGGCCTCGAGGGCTCGAATACAAGAGCTCGATCATAGACGAGTCAGCGGAAGCAACAATATCTGAGTACAGACATAAGTTAAACAAGTTTGCCTTAAGAAGGCTAGCACAAACTGGGATACAGATCAAAAGAGGCGCAGGCCTCCTGCCTGGGATCCTCCTAACTACTCCTGGTCGTCGTCAGCGGGCATCACGTAGTAGTAGGCACCTCCGGTGTAGTAGGAGTCGTCGTCGAAGGTGGCGTCTGGCTCCTGGGCTCCAACATCTGGTTGCGACAACCAGGTAGAAGGGATAGAGGGAAAAGAAGGAGAAAGCAACCGTGAGTACTCATCCAAAGTACTCGCAAGCAAGGAGCTATACTACATATGTATGCATTGGTATCAAATGGAATAAGGGTATCATATGTGGACTGAACTGTAGAAAGCCGGAATAAGGGGGGGATAGCTAGTCCTTTCGAAGACTACGCTTCTGGCAGCCTTCGTCTTGCAGCATGTAGAAGGGAGTAGACTGAAGTCCTCCAAGTATCATCGCATAGCATAACCCTAACCGATGATCCTCCCCTCGTCGCCCTGTGAGAGAGCGACCACCGGTTGTATCTGGCACTTGGAAGGGTGTGTTTTATTAAGTATCCGGTTCTAGTTGTCATAAGGTCAAGATACAACTCCAAGTCGTCCTGTTACCGAAGATCACGGCTATTCGAATAGATTAACTTCCCTGCAGGGGTGCACCACATACCCCAACACGCTCGATCCCATTTGGCCGGACACACTTTCCTGGGTCATGCCCGGCCTCGGAAGATCAACACGTCGCAGCCCCACCTAGACCAACAGAGAGGTCAGCACGCCGGTCTAAACCTAAGCGCCCAGGGGTCTGGGCCCATCGCCCTTAGCACACCTGCACGTTGCGAACGCGGCCGAAAGCAGACCTAGCCTAGTGGCCTTCTAGTCCAATCCGGCGCGCGCCACTCAGTCGCTGACGTCACGAAGGCTTCGGCTGATACCACGACGCCGGGATACCCATAACTACTCCCACGTAGATGGTTAGTGCGTATAGACCAAATGGCCAGACTTAGATCAAATACCCAGATCTCGTTAAGCGTGTTAAGTATCTGCGAACGCCGACCAGGGCCAGGCCCACCTCTCTCCTAGGTGGTCGGAACCTGCCCTGCCGCTCCGCCTCAAAACTCCACTCGCGGGTGCTCCTCAAGCCGACCCGTCTTTAGTCACCACATGTATCATGTATAAAGTATATAGTATATACCCGTGATCAACTCCCGAGTGATCACGGCCCGATAGTATAGCATGGCAGACGGACAAGGATGTAGGGCCACTGATGATAAACTAGCATCCTATACTAAGCATTAGGATTGCAGGTAAAGGTAACAACAGTAGTAGCAAGGATAGGCTATGCATCAGGATAGGATTAACGGGAAGCAGTAACATGCTACACTACTCTAATGCAAGCAGTATAGAGAAGAGTAGGCGATATCTGCTGATCAAAGGGGGGGCCTGCCTGGTTGCTCTGGCAAGAGAGAGGGGTCGTCAACTCCGTAGTCGTACTGGGTAGCAGCGGCGTCGGTCTCGGTGTCTAGCGGAAGAAGAGGGGGGAAGAAACAATAAATATAATGCAAACAGATGCATAACGATGCATGACAAGACAAGTAGCGGTGCTAGGGGTGCCCTATCGCGGTATGAGGAGATACCGGTGAAGGGGGAAAACATCCGGGAAAGTATCCCCGGTGTTTCGCGTTTTTGGACAGATGAACCGGAGGGGGGAAGTTGCGTGTTTGCTATGCTAGGGATGCGTGGCGGACGAACGGGTTGCGTATCCGAATTCATCTCGTCGTTCTGAGCAACTTTCATGTACAAAGTTTTTCCATCCGAGCTACGGTTTATTTTATATTAATTTTAAAAGATTTAAATCATTTTTAGGATTTATTTATTTAATTTAATCAACATTATCCAGAATAGTGTCTGCTGACATCATCATGACGTCAGCATGACGTCAGTAGTTGACTTGGTCAACCTGACAGGTGGGTCCCGTTCTTCATACTCTGTTTTAATTAACTAACAGTTAATTAGGTTAATTAGTGATTAGGTTAATCTAATTATAATTAATTAACTTAATTAATTCCTTAATTAATTAATTAATTAATTAATTAATTTTATTATTATATATATTTTTTAAATTCTTTTCCTTTTCTTTTTTTTATTAAAACGTTCTGTGGGGTGGGGCCCCCATGTCATTGGCCCCAGGGGGCCTTGCGGTTTTCGGGCGCATGGCCGCGCGGTTGTCGCCCGAATGGGCGCGGGCGCAACGGTGTCCAGCACCCGCTCTTTCGGGTGCACCACAGGGGCGGGCGGAGCCGGCAGATCGCCGGAGCAGGGGGGGTTGGTGACCACGGCGGGGCTCGCCGGGCGCCAACCGGGCGGAGGACGGGGATTGCGACGGCGCACGGAACAGGGGCGGACGGAGGGAGGAGCGGGCTCGGCAGGGGCGCCGCTTCGACTGGAGCAGCGGCAGCGGCCAAGGGACGGCGCCGGCGCGGCCTGGCGCGGCGAAGCTGAGGTGGGAGGCGAGGCTACAGGGGGAGGCGCGGCGCGACGGGGTGGGTGCGCGTAGGCGAGCGGGCGAGCGGGATGGTGGGGCACGCGGCCCAGGCACGGCGCGGAGAAGGAGGTCGCGGCCCCGGGATGGCAGCGGGGCGCTGGGCACGCGAGCGCGCGGTCGGGGGAGAGCCGCGGTCGGCGTGGTGGCGGGGGCGCGTGCGCGCGGAGGCGCGGCCAGATCCGGTGACGGGAGAGAGGGGAGGGGCGCAGCTCACAGGGGGGATGTAGGGGGCGGGGCAGCGGGCTCGGCGGAGGTCGGGGAGGTCCGACGAGGGAGAGGAAGAGGACGAAGTCGGCGGTGGTGGCGCGGGCTCCGGGCGGCGGTGTCCAATCGGCGAGGGGCGGCGCGGATCGATCTGGCGGCTTCGGGGTTGGTGACGGGGCGAGGCGACGGCGGAGAGGACGGCGACGTCGGGCGCGGTGGGGGCTCGGTGCTGCGAGTCGGGGAGGAGGACGAGGAAGCGAGGTCGGGCCGGCGAGTCGGAGCGACGGGCGCCGGCGGTGCGGCGACGAGCGGCGTCAGGGGCGACGAGAAAAGCCCTGGTCCAGATCGGATCGGGGGGGGAGCGTAGTGGGGAGGGCGAGTGGGATCGTGGGATGGGGCGACAGGATCGGGGGCGAGCCCGATCCAGCTCGTGGGGGCGACGGGGGGGAGTTGGGGGTGCTGCGGGTGGGGTTAGGGTTCGGTGGGGAGTGGGGGGGTTAAGGGAGTGAGGGGGCTGGATGGGCCAGTGGGCTGGCCGGAGGGGTCAGTGGGCCGGCCGGCTGGGCCGTTTGGCCCAGTTGGCCAGGGGGTTTCCCCCCTTTATTTATTTTGTTTGTTTTTCTTTTCTTATTTTTCCTTTTCTGTTTTAATTCATTTTAAAATATTCAGACACTTTCTAAAAATATGTTTTCTTTATTATAATTACCCTTGTAATATTCGGCACCCACCGAACATTTTAGTTTTATTATTTGAAAACTTTTGTCGTTTGCCTATATTTTAAATTTGAATTTGAATCGGTTTCGAACTAACTCGAGATTAGCAACTATAAACGAGGTGACGTGGCATCATTAGCAAAGGATCACTGTAGCTTAATTACCCGGGCGTCACAACGGTGATCGTGAAGTGATCCGCGCAGGGCTTCACCTAAGCACTACGACAATATGACTGGAGGATTAAACGGTGGAGGGGGGCACCACACACAGCTAAGAACAATTGATGTGCCTTAGAGGTGCCCCTGCCCCCATATATAAAGGAGGGAGAGGGGAGGAGGCCGGCCTAGGGGGCGCGCCAAGTGGGGGGAAACCCACTTGGACTCCTAGTCCTATTCGCCCCCTTCCTTCTATTGGAGGGAGAAATGGGGAAGGAGAGGGAGAGGGAGAAGGAAAGGGGGGCCGCGCCCCTCCCCTTGTCCAATTCGGACTCCCCATGGGGGGGGGGGCGCCACCCCCTTGTGGGCTGCCTTGCCTCTCCCCTATGGCCCATGTGGCCCATTACTTCCCCCGGGGGGTTCCGGTAACCTCCCGGTATTCCAATAAATACCCAAAACACTTCGGAACCATTCCGGTGTATGAATACTATCATCCAATATATTAATCTTTACCTCTTGACCATTTCGAGACTCCTCGTCATGTCCGTAATCTCATCCGGGACTCCGAACAATCTTCGGTTGCCAAAACACATAACTCATAATACAATCGTCATCGAACGTTAAGCGTGCGGACCCTAGGGGTTCGATTACTATGTAGACATGACCGAGACACATCACATGTCAATAACCAACATCGGAACCTGGATGCTCATATTGGTTCCTACATATGCAACGAAGATCTTTATTGGTCAAACCGCAATGACAACATACGTTATTCCCTTTGTCATTGGTATGTTACTTGCCCGAGATTCGATTGTCGGTATCTTCATACCTAGTTCAATCTCGTTACCGGCAAGTCTCTTTACTCGTTCCGTAATGCATCATCCCGTAACTAACTCATTAGTCACATTGCTTGCAAGGCTTATCATGATGTGCATTACCGAGAGGGCCCAGTGATACCTCTCTGATACTCGGAGTGACAAATCCTAATCTCGATCTATGCCAACCCAACAAACACCTTCGGAGATACCTATAGAGCATCTTTATAATCACCCAGTTATGTTGTGATGTTTGATAGCACACAAGGTATCCTTCCGGTATTCGGGAGTTGCATAATCTCATAGTCAAAGGAATATGTATAAGTCATGAAGAAAGCAATAGCAATAAAACTTAACGATCATTATGCTAAGCTAACGGATGGGTCTTGTCCATCTCATCATTCTCCTAATGATGTGATATCGTTCATCAAATAACAACTTTATTATTGCATGTATTCACACATGTATCAACTTTCTGGTTAATACAATTCTAGCATGAATAATAAACATTCACCATGATATAAGGAAATATAAATAACAACTTTATTATTGCCTCTAGGGCATATTTCCTTCAGTCTCCCACTTGCACTAGAGTCAATAATCTAGACTACATTGTAATGATTCTAACACCCATGGAGTCTTGGTGCGGATCATGTTTTGCTCGTGGAAGAGGTTTAGTCAATGAGCCTGCAACATTCAGATCCGTATGTATCTTGCAAATCTCTATGTCTCGCTCCTTGACTTGATCACGGATGGAATTGAAGCGTCTCTTGATGTGCTTGGTTCTCTTGTGAAATCTGGATTCCTTCGCTAAGCAATTGCTCCAGTATTGTCACAAAAGATTTTCATTGGACCCGATGCACTAGGTATTACACCTAGATCGGATATGAACTCCTTCATCCATACTGTCGGGGAACACGGTATTTCAAATTTTTTACCTACGATCACACAAGATCTATATAGGAGATGCATAGCAATGAGAGGGGAGAGTATGTCTACGTACCCTCGTAGACCGAAAGCGGAAGCGTTTAGTAACGCGGTTGATGTAGTCGAACATCTTCGCGATCCAACCGATCCAAGTACCGAACGCACGGCACCTCCGCGATCTGCACACGTTCATCTCGGTGACATCCCTGGAAATCTTGATCCAGTTGAGGCCGAGGGAGAGTTCCGTCAGCACGACGGCGTGGTGACGGTGATGATGAAGTTACCGACGCAGGGCTTCGCCTAAGCACTACAACGATATGACCGAGGTGTGTAACTAAGGAGGGGGGCACCGCACACGGCTAAAAGATCAACTTGTGTGTCTTTGGGGTGCCCCTGCCTCCGTATATTTAGGAGGGAGAGGGAAAGGGAGAGGCAGCCGGCCCTAGGGGGGCGCGCCAAGGTGTGGAGTCCTACTAGGACTCCCTAGTCCTAGTAGGATTCCACCTCCCATGCGGAGTAGGAAAGGGGGAAGGGAGAAGGAGAAGGAAGGGGGGCTTCTCCTAGTCCTAATCGACCTCCTGCCCTAGGGGGGCGCACTAGCCCCTTGTGGGCTGGTGTGCTTCCCTCTTATGTCCCATAAGGCCCATAACTTCTCCCGGGGGGTTCCGGTAACCTCCCGGTACTCCGGAAAAATGCCCGAACCAATTGGAACAATTCCGATGTCCAAATGCAACCATGCAATATATGAATCTTTACCTCTCGACCATTTCTAGACTCCTCGTCATGTCCATGATCTTATCCGGGACTCCGAACAAACTTCGGTACATCAAATCACATAACTCATAATAGAAATCATCATCGAACGTTAAGCGTGCGGACCCTACGGATTCGAGAACTATGTAGACATGACCGAGACATATCTCCAGTCAATAACCAATAGCAGAACTTGGACGCTCATATTGGTTCCTACATATTCTACGGAGATCTTTATCGGTCAAACCGCATAACAACATACGTTGTTCCCTTTGTCATCGGTATGTTACTTCCCCGAGACTCGATCGTCGGTATCATCATACCTAGTTCAATCTCGTTACCGGCAAGTCTCTTTACTCGTTCCGTAATGCATCATCCCGTGACTAACTCATTAGTCACATCGCTTGCAAGGCTCATAGTGATGTGCATTACCGAGAGGGCTCAGAGATACCTCTTCGATACACAGAGTGACAAATCCTAATTTCGATCTATGCCAACTCAACAAACACCATCGGAGACACCTATAGAGCATCTTTATAATCACCCAGTTACGTTGCGATGTTTGATAGCACACAAGGTGTTCCTCCGGTATTCGGAAGTTGCATAATCTCATAGTCCGAGGAACATGTATAAGTCATGAAGAAAGCAATAGCAATAAACTAAACGATCATAGTGCTAAGCTAATAGATGGGTCTTGTCCATCACATCATTGTCTAATGATGTGATCCCATTCATCAAATGACAACACATGTCTATGGCTAGGAAACTTAACCATCTTTGATTAACGAGCTAGTCAAGTAGAGGCATACTAGGGACCCTTTGTTTGTCTTTGTATTCACACATGTACTAAGTTTCCGGTTAATACAATTCTGGCATGAATAATAAACATTTATCATGATATAAGTAAATATAAATAACAACTTTATTATTGCCTCTAGGGCATATTTCCTTCAGTCTCCCACACTTGCACTAGAGTCAATAATCTAGTTCACATCATCATGTGATTTCACAGCAATAGTTCACATCTTTATGTGATCAGTTCACATCTTCATGTGACTAATACCCAAAGGGTTTACTAGTGTCAATAGTCTAGTTCACATCGCTATGTGATTAACTCCCAAAGAGTGGTCATGTTTTGCTTGTGAGAGAAGTTTAATCTATGGGTCTGCAACATTCAGATCCGTATGTATTTTGCAAATTTCTATTTCTACAATACTTTGCACGGAGCTACTCTAGCTAATTGCTCCCACTTTCAATATGTATCTAGAGACTTAGAGTCATCTAGATCGGTGCCAAAATATTGCATTGACGTAACTCTTTGCGACGAACTCTTTTATCACCTCCATAACCGAGAAATATTTCCTTAGTCCTCTAAGGATAATTTTGACCGCTGTCCAGTGATCTAATCCTAGATCACTATTGTACTCCCTTGCCAAAATCATGCTAAGGTATACAATAGATCTGGTACACAGCATAACATACTTTATAGAACCTATGACTGAGGCATAGGGAATGACTTTTCATTCTCTTTCTATTTTCTGCCGTGGTCGGGTTTTGAGTCTTTACTCACTTCACACCTTGCAACACAGGCAAGAACTCCTTCTTTCACTATTCCATTTTGAACTACTTCAAAAACTTGTGAAGGTATGTACTTATTGAAAAAAAATTATCAAGCGTCTTGATCTATCTCTATAGATCTTGATGCCCAATATGTAAGCAGCTTCACCAAGGTCTTCCATTGAAAAATTCTTATTCAAGTATCCTTTTATGCTATCCAGAAATTCAGTATCATTTCTGATCAACAGTATGTCATCCACATATAATATCAGAAATGCTACAGAGCTCCCACTCACTTTCTTGTAAATACATGCTTCTCCAAAAGTCTGTATAAAACTATATGCTTTGATCAACTCATCAAAGCGTATATTCCAACTCCAAGATGCTTGCACTAGTCCATAAATGGATCGCTGGAGCTTGTACACTTTGTTAGCACCTTTAGGATTGACAAAACCTTCTGGTTGCATCGTATACAACTCTTCTTTAATAAATTCATTAAGGAATGTAGTTTTGATATCCATTTGCCAGATTTCATAAAATGCGGCAACTGCTAACATGATTTGGACAGACTTTTAAGCATCGATACGAGTGACAAAATCTCATCGTAGTCAACACCTTGAACTTGTCGAAAGCCTTTTGCGACAATTCGAGCTTTGTAGATAGTAACACTACTATCAGCGTCCATCTTCCTCTTAAAGATCCATTTATTCTGAATGGCTCACCGATCATCAGGAAAGTCAATCAAAGTCCATACTTTGTTCTCATACATGGATCCCACCTCAGATTTCATGGCCTTAAGCCATTTCGCGGAATCTGGGCTCATCATCGCTTCCTCATAGTTCGTAGGTTCGTCACGGTCTAGTAACATGACTTCCAGTACATGATTACTGTACCACTCTGGTGCGGAACGTACTCTGGTTGACCTATGAGGTTCGGTAGTAACTTGATCTGAAGTTTCACGATCATCATCATTAACTTCCTCACTAATTGGTGTAGGCATCACTGGAACTAATTTCTGTGTTGAACTACTTTCCAATTTGGGAGAAGGTACAATTACCACATCAAGTTCTACTTTCCTCCCACTCACTTCTTTCAAGAAAAACTCCTTCTCTCGAAAGAATCCACTCTTAGCAACAAAGATCTTGCCTTTGGATTTGTGATAGAAGGTGTACCCAACAGTTTCTTTTGGGTATCCTATGAAGATGCACTTCTCCGATTTGGGTTTGATCTTATCAGGCTGAAACTTTTTCACATAAGCATCGCAACCCCAAACTTTAAGAAACAACAGCTTAGGTTTCTTGCTAAACCACAGTACATATAGTGTCATCTCAACGGTTTTTTAGACGGTGCCCTATTTAACGTGAATGCAGTTGTCTCTAATGCATAACCCTAAAATGATAGTGGTAAATCGGTAAGAGACATCATAGATCGCACCATATATAATAAAGTACGGTTATGACGTTCGGACACACCATTACACTATGGTGTTCCAGGTGGCGTGAGTTGCGAAACTATTCGACATTGTTTCAACTGAAGGCCAAACTTGTTACTCAAATATTTTGTCTCCGCGATCAGATCGTAGAAACTTTATTTTCTTGTTACGATGATTCTCCACTTCACTATGAAATTCTTTGAACTTTCCAAACGTTTCAGACTTGTGTTTCATTAAGTAGATATACTCATATCTGCTCAAATCACCTGTGAAGGTCAGAAAATAACGATACCCGCCGCGAGCCTCAACACTCATTGGATCGCATACATCAGTATGTATTATTTCTAATAAGTCTGTTGCTCGCTCCATTGTTCCGGAGAACGGAGTCTTATTCATCTTGCCCATGAGGCATGGTTCGCAAGCATCAAGTGATTCATAATCAAGTGATTCCAAAAGCCCGTCAACATGGAGTTTCTTCATGCGCTTTACACCAATATGACCTAAACGGCAGTGCCACTATTATTTTGCACTATCATTATCAACTTTGCATCTTTTGGCATCAATATCATGAATATGTGTATCACTACGATCGAGATTCAATAAACCATTCACCTTGGGAGTATGGCCACAGAAGGTTTTATTCATGTAAACAGAATATCAATTATTCTTTGACTTAAATGAATAACCGTATTGCAATAAACATGATCCAATCATATTATGCTCAACGCAAACACCAAAGAACATTTATTTTAGGTTCAACACTAATCCCGATGGTAAAGGGAGTGTGCGATGGTGATCTTATCAACCTTGGAATCTCTTCCAACACACATCGTCACTTCACCCTCAACTAGTCTCTGTTCATTTTGTAACTCCTGTTTCGAGTTACTAATCTTAGCAACTGAACCGGTATCAAATACCCAGGGGCTACTATGAATACTAGTAAAGTACACATCAATAACATGTATACCATATATACTTTTGTTCAATTTGCCATCCTTCTTATTTGCCAAGTAATTGGGGCAGTTCCGCTTCTAGTGACCATTTCCTTTGCAGTAGAAGCACTCAGTTTCAGGCTTGGGTCTAGCTTTGGGCTTCTTCATGAGAGTGACAACTTGCTTGCCATTCTTCTTGAAGTTCTCTTTCTTTCCCTTGCCCTTTTACTTAAAACTAGTGGTCTTGTCAACCATCAAAATTTGATGCTTTTCTTGATTTCTACCTTCGTTGATTTCAGCATCATGAAGAGCTCGGGAATCATTTTCGCAATCCCTTGCATATTATAGTTCATCACGAAGTTCTAGTAACTTGGCGATAGTGACTAGAGAACTCTGTTAATTACTATCTTATCTGGAAGATTAACTCCCACTTGATTCAAGCGATTGTAGTACTCAGACATTCTTAGCACATGCTCACTGGTTGAGCTATTCTCCTCCATCTTGTAGGCAAAGTACTTGTCAGAGGTCTCATACCTCTCGACTCGGGCATGAGTCTGAAATACCAATTTTAGCTCTTGGAACTTCTTATATGCTCTGTGGCATTCAAAACGTTTTTGAAATCCCGGTTCTAAGCCGTAAAGCATGGTGCACTAAACTATCAAGTAGTCATCATACCGAGCTTGCCAAACGTTCATAACATCGAAATCTGCTCCTACAATAGGTCCGTCACCTAGTGGTGCATCAAGGACATAATTCTTCTGTGCAACAATGAGGATAATCCTTAGGTTACAGACCCAGTCTGTGTAGTTGCTACCATCGTCTTCCGGCTTAGCTTTCTCTAGGAACACATTAAAATTCAAAGGAACAGTAGCACGGGCCATTTATCTACAACAACATAGACATGCAAAATACTATCAGGTACTAAGTTCATGATGAATTAAAGTTCAGTTAATCATATTACTTAAGAACTCTCACTTAGATAGACATCCCTCTAGTCATCTAAATGATCACGTGATCCATATCAACTAAACCATGTCCGATCATCACGTGAGATGGAGAAGTTTTCAATGGTGAACATCACTATGTTCATCATATCTACTATATGATTCATGCTCGACCTTTCGGTCTCAGTGTTCCGAGGCCATATCTGCATATGCTAGGCTCGTCAAGTTTAACCCGAGTATTCTGCACGTGCAAAAAAATGGCTTGCACCCGTTGTATGTGAACGTAGAGCTTATCACACCCGATCATCGCGTGGTGTCTCGGCACGACGAACTATAGCAACGGTGCATACTCAGGGAGAACACTTATACCTTGAAATTTAGTGAGAGATCATCTTATAATGCTACCACCGAACTAAGAAAAATAAGATGCATAAAGTATAAACATCACATGAAATCAATATAAGTGATATGATATGGCCATCATCATCTTGTGCCTTTGATCTCCATCTCCAAAGCACCGTCATGATCACCATCGTAGCATCGTTGTCATCTCGCCAACTATTGCCTCTATGACTATCGCTACCGCTTAGTGATAAAGTAAAGCAATTACATGGTGATTGCATTTCATACAATAAAGTGACAACCATATGGATCCTCCCAGTTGCCGATAACTGTTACAAAACATGATCATCTCATACAACAATTTATATAATCACGTCTTGACCATATCACATCACAACATGCCCTGCAAAAACAAGTTAGACGCCCTCTACTTTGTTGTTGCAAGTTTTACGTGGCTGCTATGGGCTTCTAGCAAGAACGGTTCTTACCTACGCATCAAAACCACAACGATTATTCGTCAAGTGTGCTATTTTAACCTTCAACAAGGACCGGGCATAGTCAAACTCGATTCAACTAAAGATGGAGAAACAGACACCCACTAGCCACCTATGTGCGAAGCACGGCGGTAGAACCAGTCTCATGAATGCGGACATGTAATGTCGGTCTGGGCCACTTCATCCAACAATACCGCCGAATCAAAGTATGACATGCTGGTAAGCAGTATGACTATTATCGCCCACAGCTCCTTGGGTTCTACTCATGCATATAACATCTACACATAGACCTGGCTCTGATGCCACTATTGGGGAACGCAGTATTTCAAATTTTTTACCTACGATCACACAAGATCTATCTAGGAGATGCATAGCAACGAGAGGGGATAGTATGTCTGCATACCCTCATAGACTGAAAGTGTAGCGACCCGACCCGAATGGATCAAGTGCTCTGTGCTCCGGTGTCATCCCTGGATCAGTAATGCTGACACCACACAGTACATCGAAGGATTTATAGCAGAGTGGCAATCACACACTTATTACATCGTTGTCTCAAAGAGAACTTATTACAATAAATATGGCTTAAGGCCATCTAATAACGATAACAGTGGAAGACTCGGAAGATAAATGGGTCCATCATCTCCAACGGCATCACTGAGTATAGAACCACGACCTAAAAGCACCTTACTCGTCGTCTGAAAAGTCTGCAACATGAGAAGTTGCAGCCCGAAAACGGGTCAGCACATGGAATATGCTGGCAATGTAACACATAGAGAGTAATGAAATGAAACAGCTATACTACATGCATATATGGCTGGTGGAAAGCTCTATGGTTATAGTTTTGCGTAAAGCCAATTTTTCCCTACTGCAAAGGAATAAATTTATTTAACTATCATGGTAGTTGTTAAACATCGAGAATGGTTGACAGCATTCCGATCCCAATTAAGTGAACAATTAAAACCCAACAACATTAATTAGAAGTAACATGTTGAGATTCACATGATATTCAAGTACTAGATACTCAAGTTGTCCATAACCGGGGACACGGCTAATCATGATTAGTTTGTACACTCTGCAGAGGTTTGCGCACTTTTCCCCACATGACTCGATCGCCTCCGTTTGTTTTCTCGCACTACATGGTGTTTGAGAAACGGATGACCGAGACATAGTCTTTCAGAAGCGCTAGCACCTTACATGTGGGGTAGACCGTACCACCTACAACCCCTACATCTGCTAGTCCACCCCGTAAGAGTTCGCAAAACTTAGTCAACTATGCCAGAGCCCATAGTAGCATGTGGCTGCACACGGAAGTTTCTAGCATGAATTATCTTATGATCCCTTTGAGCCTGGGTGGCGGTCCGAAATAAAAACAGGCAAGTCCTGATAGACATCAGGTGCCTCAATCCACCCAGATGTGTGTTTAAGTGGCCACCTTAGATAAACCATTAAAATTATCAACTCACATCTGTCATGGATATCACTCACCCAATCCACGTCTACTAGCATAGCATGGCATAATAAGCAAACATAGAAGTAACTCCCAAAGGTTTCATAATAATACAGGTAATAGGTACTACCTCATCTACTTCCCATCCCACAATTTAATTAGATCCTAATCATGCAATGTGAGAGGATTGATCTAATGCAATAAAACATGGGTTGTAGAAAAGGTATGATCAAAGTGTTACTTGCCTTGCTGATGATCCGCGAGACCTAGGGTTTCGAAGTAACAAGCGGCGCAATCCGGGTGATCTATCGCAGACAAACAACAAGCACACAATAAGTACTCATCTAATGCACAGGTAAAACTCGAACAAGAGAACGAACCAGAAAGTTCAACTTAAGAACTCCGGTTGCAAAGAAAGAACGAACCGAACAAAGAAACGGAAAACAAACGGCGGAAGAAACAACTCGGTTCTAGCAAGTTGAAACTAGGTCAAATTTTACTGTAGCAAAGGCTTGTTCAAGTTGATTAGTCGGAATGGCGGTTTCGAAACAAAACTCCAGGCGCTTGAATCACCTGATTCCGATAAGCGAGCGGAAAGAAAGACTAGAACGAAGATCGGATCTGAGATCACGATCGCGGAATAAATCCGACGAAAAGAAAAAGAAGAACGATTAAACGAACGGGCGTCGTTAACCGGGGAAAAATCGGTGATCACGTTCGTTGAGACGAACGGTCCGAAAGAAGAACGAAAACCGATCTAGGGTTTTCGGAAAAGAAAACTGAAACAAAGAACGAAAGAAAACCGGAACGGTTAAGAAAGAACCAGAACGGTTTAGAAGAAAAACTGAACCGAGGGGAGAAAAAGAGACGCGGCGCGGGACAACCTCGGCGAGGCTCTGACGAACGGCGGCGACGGCGGCGGCGGGTGAGGGGCGCGGGGTGGGGCGCGGCTAAGGAGGAGAGGGGCTTGGGATTGATGTGAGGAGAGGGGGGGTTTGGGGTGTATTTATATAGGGGGGGGATTACTTGGGGTAGGGGGCAAGCAAAAGAGGGAAAACAAAACAAGGAAAGGGGGGGGGGGCTAACCGGCCTAGAGTCCCTCTGGGACTCGGCCTAGAGCGAGGGAGGCGGCGGCCTGGCGCTGCGCCTGGCGCGCGCACTGGCTGGGGAGGCGGCCGGCTGGCTGGGCCTTTGGCCCGGCTGGCCTTGGTCCTTTTTTTTGACTGGATTCGCGCGCAGAAAAACAAAATAAAACTAAACTAAACGAACTCCAAAATTACTAAAGTAAATTTTCCCCGACTCCTAAAAATGAGTCGAACAAAATGAACTTTACTCCGGACCTAGAATGCAATTTTTTGAAAACGCGCATTTTTCCCTATCCAAATAAAAAGCAAACAAACACCGAAAACCAAAATTTGATTTATTCATTAGATCTTCATTTTTCCTAAATTTGGGAAAGTCATATTATTCCCTCTCTTATATTTGATATTGGAAAAATAATTGAAGATGCAATAAATAAATCAAATGATCCTCTTTTCAAAATTTGAGAAAACTCTCAAATATGAAAATAACGAAATCTCCAACTCTCTCCGTGGGTCCTTGAGTTGCGTGAAATTTCTAGGATCGACCAAAATGCAAGAAAATATGCTATGCATGATGATCTAGTGTATAACATTCCAAATTGCAAATTTGGGATGTTACAAACCTACCCCCTTAAGATGAATCTCGCCCTCGAGATTCGGGTTGGCTAGAAAATAGGTGAGGGTGGTCCTTGAGCAAATCTTCTTCTCTTTCCCAGGTGGCTTCATCCTCTGAGTGGTGGTTCCACTGAACTTTGCAAAACTTGATAACCTTGCTGCGGGTAACTCTGCTGGCATAATCGAGAATCTTGACTGGCTTCTCCTCATACGTTAAGTCGTCCTTCAACTGAATCGCTTCGAGTGGCACGGTATCTCTTAGCGGTACCTCCGCCATCTCGGCGTGACATTTCTTCAGCTGAGAAACATGGAATACATCATGAACTCCTGACAGCTCCTCGGGTAATTCCAACTTATAAGCGACTTCTCCCATACGTTGCAAGATCTTGTACGGTCCAACGAAACGCGGTGCTAACTTTCCCTTAACTCCAAAGCGCTTAACTCCTCGAAGTGGAGATACTCGAAGATAAACTCTGTCTCCGGTTTCGTAAACTGTCTCCTTGCGTTTAGAATCTGCGTAGCTCTTCTACCTGGACTGGGCTACCTTGAGCCTATCGCGAATCAACTTAACTTTCCGTTCAGACTCCTTAATCAAATCTGGTCCAAAGAGTTGACGGTCTCCAACTTCGTCCCATGACAACGGTGTCCTGCACCCCCTTCCGTATAAAGCTTCGAAAGGTGCCATCTTCAAACTGGTTTGGTAACTGTTGTTATAAGAAAACTCCGCATACGGCAAGTTATCGTCCCAACTAGATCCATAATCTAGTGCACAAGCTCTCAGCATATCTTCCAAAATCTGATTGACTCTCTCGGTCTGTCCATCCGTCTGTGGGTGAAAAGCTGTGCTGAACTCCAGTCTGGTTCCTAAAGTTTCATGCAACTGATTCCAAAATTTTGAGGTAAATTGGGTTCCTTTATCTGATACAATACTCCTCGGAACTCCATGCAAACAAATGATTCTAGTCATGTATATCTTTGCCAACTTAGCACTGGTGTAAGTAGTCTTAACTGGAATGAAATGTGCTACCTTCGTCAAACGATCAACTACTACCCATATCGAGTCATAGCCTGCTTTTGTCCTGGGTAGTCCTATGATAAAATCCATGCCTATCTTATCCCACTTCTGTTCGGGTATCGACAATGGTTGTAACAATCCTGCTGGCTTCTGATGCTCTGCCTTTACTCTCTGACATACGTCACAAACTGCTACATATGCTGCAATATCCTTCTTCATTCCGGTCCACCAATGTTTCCTTCAAATCCAAATACATCTTGGTATTCCCTGGGTGAATCGAATACGGTGAATCATGTGCCTCTTGCAAAATCAACTTCCTGATCTCTGGGTCATTGGGCACATAAACACGGTCCTCAAACCATAAGGTATCATGCTCGTCCTCACGAAATCCCTTTGCGTTTCCTTCGCTCAATTTCTCTTTTATAGCAGCAATCTCCTTGTCAGATTTCTGAGCTTCTCTGATCTTATCCATCAATGTTGACTGAATCTCCAATGCTGCTACATAGCCTCTCGGAACTATTTCCAAACATAGCTCACGAAGGTTTTCTGCTAACTCCTTTGGTATTTTCCCCGTCATTAGAGTATTGACATGGCTCTTACGGCTCAATGCGTCAGCTACTACATTAGCTTTTCCGGGATGGTAATGCAATCTCAGGTCATAATCCTTGATGAGCTCCAACCATCTCCTTTGTCTGAGGTTCAACTCCTTCTGCGTGAAAATGTACTTCAAACTCTTGTGATCCGTGTACACCTCACAATGATTTCCAATGAGGAAATGTCTCCACGTCTTCAATGCATGCACTACGGCTGCTAACTCCAAATCATGCGTGGCAAAATTCAACTCATGAGGCTTCAGTTGCCGTGAAGCATACGAAACAACTCTCCCTTCCTGCATAAGCACTGCTCCAAGTCCTCGACGTGAAGCGTCGCAATACACCTCATAATCCTTGGTCTGATCTGGCAAAATCAATACTGGTGAGGTAACCAAACGTTTCTTCAGCTCTTGGAAACTATCCTCACATTCCTCAGTCCAATTGAACTTAGTATCCTTCTTCAACAATTCAGTCATAGGCTTTGCAATCCTTGAAAAGTTCTCAATGAACCTCCGGTAGTATCCTGCGAGTCCAAGAAAACTCCGGATCTCTCCAATTGTCGTTGGTGATTCCCATTTGGTCACGGTCTCAACCTTAGTGGGGTCAATTGCTATACCTTCTCCGGATATAACGTGTCCGAGGAATCCAACTTCCTTCAACCAAAACTCACATTTGCTGAATTTGGCGTATAACTGATGTTCCCTTAGTTTCTCCAAAACCAAACGCAAATGTTCCTTATGCTCCTCTTCATTCTTTGAATAAACTAGGATGTCATCAATGAACACTACGACGAACTTATCCAAAAACTCCATAAACACTTTGTTCATCAGGTTCATAAAATAGGCAGGTGCGTTAGTCAATCCAAATGACATAACGGTATACTCATACAGTCCATATCTCGTGGTGAATGCTGTCTTAGGTATGTCCTGCTCCCGAATCTTCAATTGATGGTACCCTGATCGCAAATTGATCTTGGAAAACACTTTAGCTCCTTGCAACCGATCAAACAGATCGTTGATCATTGGCAGTGGGTACTTGTTCTTGATGGTTACTTCATTCAATCCCCGATAATCTACAACCATCCTTAATGATCCATCCTTCTTTTCCACTAGAAGTACGGGTGATCCCCAAGGCGAAGAACTTGGGCGAATGTAACCTTCATCCAATAACTCCTTAATCTGATTCTTAATTTCCACCAAATCCTTTGCTGGCATCCGGTACGGTCGCTTCGATATTGGGCCTGTACCTGGTAATAACTCAATCAAAAACTCAATGTCTCTATCCGGTGGCATGCCTGGCAATTCCTCAGGAAATACATCAGGAAAATCCTTCACCACCGGTAATTCCTCTTGCACAACTCCTGTTAGGCAGTTTACTTGTGTCCTGTTTGGCACATGCCGGGATACATACTTGATCCTTCTTCCTTCTGGTGTGGTAAGCAAAATTGTCTTACTGGCGCAATCGATGTTTCCTCCATACATCGACAGCCAATCCATACCAAGAATCACATCCAATCCTTGAGATTCCAATACTATTAGGTCTGAGGGAAACACATAGTTACCAATCCTTAATGGTAACCGCTCACACCATCGTCTAGCCATAAACTCCGCTCCTGGTGAGCTTACTAACATGGGTGACCTAAGGGCTTGGGTTGGCAGGTTATATTTATCCACAAATCCCCTTGATATGTATGAATGCGATGCACCAGTATCAAAAAGAACGAGTGCAGTAAATGACTTAACCAAAACTTACCGATTACTGCATCAGGCTGATCTTCAACCTCCTCCACATTAATGTGGTTCACCTGTCCCCTATTGAAAGGGTTCGGCTTCTTCCCAGAGCTTCCATTGCCATTTCCATTCTGGCCTTCGGGACATTCATTGGCATAATGTCCGGTCTTCGAACACTTAAAACAAGTGACTTGACTCAGATCTCTCTTGGTTGGGGTCGATGGGGTGGTACGGTTCTGGCCGTTGCTTCCTCCATTCCCATTACCATTCTTGTGGCCATTATGGTTGTGCGAACTACCTCCTCCATGGGTGTGCTGAAACTGAAATCCCGGTTTAGGGGTAAAACAGGGCTTCTGCTGGGCTCCAAAGTTATACTTCCCCTGTCCATACTTCCTCTTACGGTTCTCAATCTGCTGTTGCTTTCCTTCAATCATGATGGCACGATCTACCAACTCCTGGTAGTTGTTGAAACTCGCTACCATCAACTTCATGCTTAGTTCATCATTCAGTCCTTCCAGAAACTTCTCCTGCTTAGCTGCATCCGTAGCAACATCATCTGGGGCATAACATGCTAACTTGCTGAAATCGTCAACGTACTGGCCAACTGTCCTTCCTCCTTGGCGTAAGTTGCGAAACTCACGCTTCTTCATGGCCATAGCTCCTGCTGAAACATGGGCAGTGTGGAAAGCTTGCTGAAACTGATCCCATGTGACAGTGTCAACTGGGTAAGTGGCTGTGAAATTCTCCCACCATGCTGCCGCGGGTCCGTCAAGCTGGTGAATGGCAAACTTCACTTTCTCACCATCCGTGCATCCTGCAGTGGTCAACTCCCTTCCTATCTTGCGGAGCCAATCGTCTGCTACTATTGGCTCGGTGCTACTGGAAAACACCGGCGGATTCAGCCTAAGGAAACGGGCTAAGTGGTCAACAGGTGGTGGTGGTGGTGGTGGGTTGTTGTTGTTGTTCTGCTGGTTCTGAACTAACATCTGCATCAATTGATTCTGCTGCTGGATCGACTGAGTGAGCTCCGGTGGGAATCCATTGTCACGTCTCGGAGGCATCTGAGGGTTTAGAAAAGACGAGAATTAAGAATAGAGTGAGGTCTAAAGGGAAAACACTACCCCAATGCACATGAGCAAATGCACACAAAATCACTTCATTCAATCAAACAAGGGCTTACAATCGGTCTAAAACTATCGCAAAAGTGCTCAAACTATTGTGTTTACATGGGGGAATACTACTACTATCTGGTGATCATCTAGAAATTTGAACCGGTGGAAGACTCCATGATATCTGCTCCAGCTTCGTCTTCAAAGTCGGGTTCACTTGGATCCGAATCGATGTCATTGATGATGATGTAGTTGTCCGGACATGCGACGTACTCGTCTTCCTCCTGGGATGCTAACTTCCTCTCGAGTTCTTCAATCTCCTGCTTAAGATCGCCATTGTGTCTTGCTAAAGCTACGATCTCGTCCATGTAGTCCTTGCGTGTAGACTTCAGTTCTCCTTCTAGCTCGATGATCCTTGCCTTCGCATTCTTCAACTCTATCATATCATTGCACATCTGGTTCTCGTGGCGTCGAATGTGCTGGTTTAACTCCTAGATGAAAGATGCAATGGATCTATCCTTCTTGGTGCTGACTAACTCCCACTGTTCGTCTCGGCGTCTGCAAATCTGGTAGATAGTGTCCTTAAGGTCTTCTTGATAAACTTCCCCAATGCGTCCTATGGTGATATGAGCTGCCATGCTCTTTCCCAGACTCCAGGTTGGTGCATTGAAAACACTATCTATAGACTTCGTGATTGGCGTGAATGTCCTTCCCGGAACGTGAGCTTGAATCTTCCAACGCTCCTCTTCAGGCAGAGTGGCGTTGAAGGTGCCCGTGAAGCTTGGTAATCCAATGTTCAGGTACTTGGTGACTTCCTTCAGGTGAAATCCAAATGGTGTGCCTTCATCCGGTTGAGCGTACTTAATCTTCGCGTTCGTCATCCTAAAAGGGTAGAAAAGATGAGGAGTTAGAATATGAGAAGAGAATGGTGATCTATGGCTTTAACTTAGTGGTCGTGTCCTACAGTCAGCGTGTGCTCTGATACCATCTCTGTAGCGACCCGACCCGAATGGATCAAGTGCTCTGTGCTCCGGTGTCATCCCTGGATCAGTAATGCTGACACCACACAGTACATCGAAGGATTTATAGCAGAGTGGCAATCACACACTTATTACATCGTTGTCTCAAAGAGAACTTATTACAATAAATATGGCTTAAGGCCATCTAATAACGATAACAACGGAAGACTCGGAAGATAAATGGGTCCATCAACTCCAACGGCATCACTGAGTATAGAACCACGACCTAAAAGCACCTTACTCATCGTCTGAAAAGTCTGCAACATGAGAAGTTGCAGCCCGAAAACGGGTCAGCACAAGGAATATGCTGGCAATGTAACACATAGAGAGTAATGGAATGAAACAGCTATACTACATGCATATATGGCTGGTGGAAAGCTCTATGGTTATAGTTTTGCGTAAAGCCAATTTTTCCCTACTGCAAAGGAATAAATTTATTTAACTATCATGGTAGTTGTTAAACATCGAGAATGGTTGACAGCATTCTGATCCCAATTAAGTGAACAATTAAAACCCAACAACATTAATTAGAAGTAACATGTTGAGATTCACATGATATTCAAGTACTAGATACTCAAGTTGTCCATAACCGGGGACACGGCTAATCATGATTAGTTTGTACACTCTGCAGAGGTTTGCGCACTTTTCCCCACATGACTTGATCGCCTCCGTTTGTTTTCTCGCACTACATGGTGTTTGAGAAACGGATGACCGAGACATAGTCTTTCAGAAGCGCTAGCACCTTACATGTGGGGTAGACCGTACCACCTACAACCCCTACATCTGCTAGTCCACCCCATAAGAGTTCGCAAAACTTAGTCAACTATGCCAGAGCCCATAGTAGCATATGGATGCACACGGAAGTTTCTAGCATGAATTATCTTATGATCCCTTTGAGCCTGGGTGGCGGTCCGAAATAAAAACAGGCAAGTCCTGATAGACATCAGGTGCCTCAATCCACCCAGATGTGTGTTTAAGTGGCCACCTTAGATAAACCATTAAAATTATCAACTCACATCTGTCATGGATATCACTCACCCAATCCACGTCTACTAGCATAGCATGGCATAATAAGCAAACGTAGAAGTAACTCCCAAAGGTTTCATAATAATACAGGTAATAGGTACTACCTCATCTACTTCCCATCCCACAATTTAATTAGATCCTAATCATGCAATGTGAGAGGATTGATCTAATGCAATAAAACATGGGTTGTAGAAAAGGTATGATCAAAGTGTTACTTGCCTTGCTGATGATCCGCGAGACCTAGGGTTTCGAAGTAACAAGCGGCGCAATCCAGGTGATCTATCATCGACAAACAACAAGCACACAATAAGTACTCATCTAATGCACAGGTAAAACTCGAACAAGAGAACGAACCAGAAAGTTTAACTTAAGAACTCCGGTTGCAAAGAAAGAGCGAACCGAACAAAGAAACGAAAAACAAACGGCGGAAGAAACAACTCGGTTCTAGCAAGTTGAAACTAGGTCAAATTTTACTGTAGCAAAGGCTTGTTCAAGTTGATTAGTCGGAATGGCGGTTTCGAAACGAAACTCCAGGCGCTTGAATCACCTGATTCCGATAAGCGAGCGGAAAGAAAGACTAGAACGAAGATCGGATCTGAGATCACGATCGCGGAATAAATCCGACGAAAAGAAAAAGAAGAACGATTAAACGAACGGGCGTCGTTAACGGGGGAAAAATCGGTGATCACGTTCGTTGAGACGAACGGTCTGAAAGAAGAACGAAAACCGATCTAGGGTTTTCGGAAAAGAAAACCGAAACAAAGAACGAAAGAAAACCGGAACGGTTAAGAAAGAACCGGAACGGTTTAGAAGAAAAACTGAACCGAGGGGAGAAAAAGAGACGCGGCACGGGACAACCTCGGCGAGGCTCCGGCGAATGGCGGCTATAGGGCGGCGGCGGCGGGTGAGGGGCGCGGGGTGGGGCGCGGCTAAGGAGGAGAGGGGCTTGGGATTGATGTGAGGAGAGGGGGGGTTTGGGGTGTATTTATATAGGGGGGGGATTACTTGGGGTAGGGGGCAAGCAAAAGAGGGAAAACAAAACAAGGAAAGGGGGGGAGGCTAACCGGCCTAGAGTCCCTCTGGGACTCGGCCTAGAGCGAGGGAGGCGGCGGCCTGGCGCTGCGCCTGGCGCGCGCACTGGCTGGGGAGGCGGCCGGCTGGCTGGGCCTTTGGCCCGGCTGGCCTTGGTCCTTTTTTTTGACTGGATTCGCCCGCAGAAAAACAAAAGAAAACTAAACTAAACGAACTCCAAAATTACTAAAGTAAATTTTCCCCGACTCCTAAAAATGAGTCGAAGAAAATGAACTTTACTCCGGACCTAGAATGCAATTTTTTGAAAACGCGCATTTTTCCCTATCCAAATAAAAAGCAAACAAACACCGAAAACCAAAATTTGATTTATTCATTAGATCTTCATTTTTCCTAAATTTGGGAAAGTCATATTATTCCCTCTCTTATATTTGATATTGGAAAAATAATTGAAGATGCAATAAATAAATCAAATGATCCTCTTTTCAAAATTTGAGAAAACTCTCAAATATGAAAATAACGAAATCTCCAACTCTCTCCGTGGGTCCTTGAGTTGCGTGAAATTTCTAGGATCGACCAAAATGCAAGAAAATATGCTATGCATGATGATCTAGTGTATAACATTCCAAATTGCAAATTTGGGATGTTACAGAAAGCGGAAGCGTTTAGTAATGCGGTTGATGTAGTCGAACGTCTTTGCGATCCAACCGATCCAAGTACCAAACACACGGCACCTCCGCGATCTGCACACGTTCAACTCGCTGACGTCCCTCAAACTCTTGATCTAGTTGAGGCCGAGGGAGAGTTCTGTCAGCACGACGGCGTGGTGACGGTGATGATGAATTTACCGACATAGGGCTTCGCCTAAGCACTACAACGATATGATCGAGGTGTGTAACTGTGGAGGGGGCACCACACATGGCTAAAAGATCAACTTGTGTGTCCTTGGGGTGCCCCCTGCCTCCGTATATAAAGGAGGGAGAGGGATAGGCAGCCGGCCCTAGGGGCGCGCGCCAAGGTGTGGAGTCCTACTAGGACTCCCTAGTCCTAGTAGGATTCCACCTCCCACACGGAGTAGGAAAGGGGGAAGGGAGAAGGAAGGGGGGGGGCGCCCCCTTCTCCTAGTCCTAATCGACCTCCTGCCCTAGGGGGACACACCATCCCCTTGTGGGATAGTGTGCTTCCCTCTAATCGCCCATAAGGCCCATAACTTATCCCGGGGGGTTCCGGTAACCTCCCGGTACTCCGAAAAAATGCATGAACCACTCAGAACCATTTCGATGTCCAAATGCAACCTTCCAATATATGAATCTTTACCTCTTGAACATTTCGAGACTCCTCGTCATGTCCGTGCTCTCATATCGGACTCCGAACAAACTTCGGTACATCAAATCACATAACTCATAATACAAATCGTGATCGAACGTTAAGCGTGCGGACCCTACGGGTTCAAGAACTATGTAGACATGATTGAGACACATCTCCGGTCAATAACCAATAACAGAACCTAGATGCTCATATTGGTTCCTACATATTCTACGAAGATCTTTATCGGTCAAACCGCATAACAACATACGTTGTTCCCTTTGTCATCGGTATGTTACTTGCCCGAGATTCGACCATCGGTATCTCAATACCTAGTTCAATCTCGTTACCGGCAAGTCTCTTTACTCGTTCCGTAATGCATCATCCCGTGACAAACTCATTAGTCACATTGCTTGCAAGGCTCATAGTGATGTGCATTACCGAGAGGGCCCAGAGATACCTCTCCGATACACGGAGTGACAATTCCTAGTCTCGATCTAAGCCAACTCAAAAAACACCATCGGAGATACCTGTAGAGCATCTTTATAATCACCCAGTTACGTTGTGACGTTTGATAGCACACAAGGTGTTCCTCCGGTATTCGGGAGTTGCATAATCTCATAGTCTGAGGAACATGTATAAGTCATGAAAAAAGCAATAGCAATAAACTAAACGATCATAGTGCTAAGCTAACGGATGGGTCTTGTCCATCACATCATTCTCTAATGATGTGATCCCGTTCATCAAGTGACAACACATGTCTATGGCTAGGAAACTTAACCATCTTTGATTAACGAGCTAGTCAAGTAGAGGCATAGTAGGGACCCTTTGTTTGTCTATGTATTCACACATGTACTAAGTTTCCGGTTAATACAATTCTAGCATGAATAATAAACATTTATCATGATATAAGTAAATATAAATAACAACTTTATTATTGCCTCTAGGGCATATTTCCTTCAATCTCCCACTTGCACTAGAGTCAATAATCTTGTGAAATCTGGATTCCTTCCCCAAGGCATTTGCTCCAGTATTGTCACAAAAGATTTTCATTGGACCCGATGCACTAGGTATTACACCTAGATCGGATGTGAACTCTTTCATCCAGACTCCTTCATTTGCTACTTCCGAAGCAGCTATGTACTCTTCTTCACACGTAGATCCCGCCACGACGCTCTGCTTGGAACTGCACCAACTTACAGCTCCACCATTCAATATAAATACGTATCCAGTTTGTGACTTAGAGTCATCCAAATCAGTGTCAAAGCTTGCATCGACGTAACCATTTACGACAAGATCTTTGTCACCTCCATAAATGAGAAACATATCCTTAGTCCTTTTCAGGTATTTTAGGATGTTCTTGGCCGCTGTCCAGTGATCCACTCCTGGATTACTTTGGTACCTCCCTGCTAAACTTATAGCAAGGCACACATCAGGTCTGTTACACAGCATTGCATACATGATAGAACCTATGGCTGAGGCATAGGGAATGACTTTCATTTTCTCTCTATCTCTGTAGTGGTCGGGCATTGAGTCTGACTCAACTTCACACCTTGCAACACAGGCAAGAACCCTTTCTTTGACTCATCCATTTTGAGCTTCTTAAAACCTTTATCAAGGTATGTCCTTTGTGAAAGTCCAATTAAGCGTCTTGATCTATCTCTATAGATCTTAATGCCCAATATATAAGCAGCTTCACCGAGGTCTTTCATTGAAAAAATTCTTATTCAAGTATCCTTTTATGCTATCCAGAAATTCTATATCATTTCCAATCAATAATATGTCATACACATATAATATCACACTATCAAAGCGTATATTCCAACTCCGAGATGCTTGCACCAGTCGATAAATGGATCGTTGGAGCTTGCACACTTTGTTAGGACCTTTAGGATCGAAAAAACCTTCTGGTTGCATCATATACAACTCTTCTTTAAGAAATCCATTAAGGAATGCAGTTTTGACTCCCATTTGCCAGATTTCATGCATAATAATAAAATGCGGCAATTTCTAACATTTACTTCAACTCCTGGAACATCTCATATGGTCCATGATGTTCAAAACGTCTTTGAAGTCCCGATTCTAAGCCGTAAAGCATGGCACAGTAAACTATCGAGTAGTCATCAGATCGAGCTTGCCAGACGTTCACAACGTCAGCAGTTTCTCGTGTAGCAGGCCTTGCACCTAGCGGTGCATCAAGGACGTAATTCTTCTGTGCGGCAATGTCGATAATCCTTGAGTTATGGACCCAATCCGTGTAGTTGCTACCATCATCTTTCAACTTAGCTTTCTCTAGGAACGCATTAAAATTCAAGGGAATGGTAGCACGGGCCATTGATCTACAACATAGATATGCAAAAACTATTAGGACTAACTTCATGATAAATTTAAGTTCAATTAATCATATTACTTAAGAACTCCCACTTAGATAGACATCCCTCGAGTTATCTAAATGATCACGTGATCCATATCAACTAAACCATGTCCAATCATCACGTGAGATGGAGTAGTTTTCAATGGTGAACATCTCTATGTTGATCAATCTACTATATGATTCACGTTCGACCTTTCGGTATCAGTGTTCCGAGGCCATGTTTGTACATGCTAGGCTCGTGAAGTTTAACCCAAGTATTCCGCACGTGCAAAACTGTCTTGCACCCGTTGTATGTGAACGTAGAGCTTATCACACCCGATCATCACGTGGTGTCTCGGCATGACAAACTGTCGCAACGGTGCATGCTTAGGGAGAACACTTATACCTTGAAATTTTAGTGAGGGATCATCTTATAATGCTACCGTAGTACTAAGAAAAATAAGATGCATAAAAGATAACCATCACATGCAATCAAAAATATGTGACATGATATGGCCAACATCATCTTGTGCCTTTGATCTCAATCTCCAAAGCACCGTTATGATCTCCATCGTCACCGGCTTGACACCTTGATCTCCATCATAGCGTCATTGTCATCTCGCCAACTATTGCTTCTACAACTATCGCTAACGCATAGTCATAAAGTAAAGCAATTACATGGCGATGGCGATTGCATTTCATACAATAAAGTGACAACCATAAGCCTCCTGCCAGTCGCCGATAAATTTTACAAAACATGATCATCTCATAAAATAACGTATATCACATCATGTCTTGACCATATCACATCACAACATGCCCTGCAAAAACAAGTTAGACGTCCTCTACTTTGTTGTTGCAAGCTTTACGTGGCTGCTACAGGCTTCTAGTAAGAACCGTTCTTACCTATGCATCAAAACCACAACGATGTTTCATCAAGTTTGTTGTTTTAACCTTCAACAAGGACCAGCCATAGTCAAATCTGATTCAACTAAAGTTGGAGAAATAGACACCCGCCAACCAACTTTATGCAAAACAAGTTGCGTGTCTGTCGGTGGAACCGGTCTCATGAACATGGTCATGTAAGGTTGGTCCGGGCCGCTTAATCCAACAATACCGCGGAATCAAAATAAGACATTGGTGGTAAGCAGTATGATTATGATCGCTCACAACTCTTTGTGTTCTACTCGTGCCTATCATCTACGCATAGACCTAGCTCAGATGCCACTGTTGGGGAACGTAGCATGCAATTTCAAAAAATTTCCTACGATCACACAACATATATCTAGGAGATGCATAGCAAAAAGAGGGGGAGAGTGTGTCCACGTACCCTCGTAGACCGAAAGAGCAAGCGTTAGCTTAACGCGGTTGATGTAGTCGAACGTCTTCTCGATTCCGCGGATCAAGCACCGAACATATGACACCTCCGAGTTCTACACACGTTCAGCTCGATGACGTCCCTCGAACTCTTGATCCAACAAAGTGTCGAGGGAGAGTTTCGTCAGCACGACGGCGTGCTGACGGTGATGGTGAAGTGATCCATGCAGGGCTTCGCCTAAGCACTATGACAATATGACCGGAGGAGTAAACGGTGGAGGGGGGCACCGCACACGGCTAAGAACAACTGATGTGCCTTAGAGGTGCCCCTGCCCCCGTATATAAAGGAGGGAGAGGGGAGGAGGCCGGCCTAGGGTGTGCTCCAAGTGGGGGGAAACCCAGTTGGACTCCTAGTCCTATTCGCCCCCTTCCTTCTATCGAAGGGGGAAAGGGGGAAGGAGAGGGAGAGGGAGAAGGAAAGGGGGGCCGTGCCCCTCCCCTTGTCCAATTCGGACTCCCCATGGGGGGGGGGGAGGGGTGCCACCCCCTTATGGGCTGCCTTGCCTCTCCCCTATGGCCCATGTGGCCCATTACTTCCCCCCGGGGGTTCCGGTAACCTCCCGTTATTTTGATAAATACCCAAAACACTCTGGAACCATTCCGGTGTCCGAATACTATCATCCAATATATCAATCTTTACCTCTCGACCATTTCGAGACTCCTCGTCATGTCCGTGATCTCATCCGGGACTCCGAACAATATTCGGTCACCAAAACACATAACTCATAATACAAATCGTCATCGAACGTTAAGCGTGCGGACCCTACGGGTTCGAGAATTATGTAGACATGAATGAGACACATATTTAATCAATAACCAATAGCAGAACCTGGATGCTCATATAGGTTCCTACATATTCTACAAAGATCTTTATTGGTCAAACCGCAATGACAACATACGTTATTCCCTTTGTCATCGGTATGTTACTTTCCCGAGATTCGATCATCGGTATCTTCATACCTAGTTCAATCTCGTTATCAGCAAGTCCCTTTACTCATTCCGTAATGCATCATCCCATAACTAACTCATTAGTCACATTGTTTGCAAGGCTTATCAAGATGTGCATTACCGAGAGGGCCTAGAGATGCCTCTCCGATACTCGGTGTGACAAATCCTAATCTCGATATATGCCAACCCAACAAACACCTTCGGAGATACCTGTAGAGCATCTTTATAATCACCCAGTTACATTGTGACATTTGATAGCACACAAGGTATTCTTCCGGTATTCGGTAGTTGCATAATCTCATAGTCAAAGGAATATGTATAAGTCATGAAGAAAGCAATAGCAATTAAATTTAACGATCATTATGCTAAGCTAACGGATGGGTCTTGTCCATCACATAATTCTCCTAATGATATGGTCCCATTTCTCAAATGACAGCACATGTCTATGGTCAGGAAACTTAACCATCTTTGATTAACGAGCTAGTCAAGTAGAGGCATACTAGGGACACTTTGTTTTGTCTATGTATTCACACATGTATCAAGTTTCCGGTTAATACAATTCTAGCATGAATAATAAACATTTACCATGATATAAGGAAATATAAATAACAACTTTATTATTGCCTCTAGGGCATATTTCCTTCAGCAAGTTCTCTGAACAATGATAACATAATTAGATCACATAACAATCCCTCAACATGCAACAAAGAATCATGCTAAAGTTTCTATTGGAGAAATTGGACGAAAACGTGCATCAACCCTATGCATAGATTATGTGGCACCCCTGCTTAGGGAAACCGGAACACCCCATATTCTAGCCCAGAGATCAAGGAGAAGTCTTCTGGAATACGCCACTACTTAGCATAGAACAAATCAGCTCTTTATTACCATCTATATGGGTACAAGGGAATTACATCGGCATAGCGACACTACGCCTGCCACTGTTGCTCCATGCAAGCAGCAGAAGAACACGAAGCAGCGGAATAACTACTGGCAGCAGAATAGCAACGACGGTGATGAACTCACTCCGCAGGGACTCTGGCTGGAACTCTTATCCTAGCTCGCAAACAAGGAATCCACGGCAAACAAGCATTCAAATCCTGCATGACCTGCAAACTGGCATGACACGCCAGATCAGTACATTGAATGTACTTGCAAGCTCACAGCAACCAAGAGCAATCAAGACACACAACGACATGGCAATTACAGGTTACTTAGCAATGATACTATCAAAAGAACATGGCATGAACAACATGATACAGCTAGAACAATACGAGCATGGCACGAACATATGAACATAATGATACTAACATGAAACATGATGACACTCTCATGCACCAACTTACTCTACTCGGGTTACCTCATAACCATTGCATACATCACTTACCATCACACGATCATCTCAGGATCCAATCAAGCTTGGTATTACAATGTCGTAGTAATCATTAATGACCACAAGGAGCTTGACCTTAACCCTTGACTCTCACATAACACCACAAATATCCAACAACTCGATATCCTCGATACCACAGTGATCATCTCATGATCACAATCAACGGCTTTCTCATCATCGAACCAGGGTTATTATTAAGCACATTATTATTATTACGGTTGACCCATAGTGTGACCAACTACGAACTGGGACCATATCCGTGGGCGTGGCTATCGATAAATTGAATACACACTCTGCAGAGGTTAGCACACTGTACCCACACCACGGAACCCATGGCCTCGCACTCCCATTCGGGTGGACCAACGGTGTTCCGACAAAACCGATGTACTACCATTGCACTCTCCTAGCCACTCTGACCAACTCCCCTCTGGGCTAGGTTATGGGTGGCCCCATGCCTACCAAAGGCATCAACAACCACTGTCGTGGCAAAACAGAAATGGTCCCAAACGGGGACAAGGATCCTTACAACAACAACAGGCACACAAGGCTTAGGCCATCCTACCCGGCCAAGGTGAGTATTCATGGTGATCGATGCTGACTCAGACTGTTCGGGTATCTGCACCATGTGGTTCATGCAACAATTTTTATACCTGCATCACCGGTGTTGCTTCTTCATTATTGTTCTCTTTGTCTGGATCCTTTCCTGAAAGAGCTTGGTCATAATGCTTCTTCGTGTGACCATAGATACTATTGGGTGCAATAGTCCGACATGCGTACTTTTATCCTCATCTCCTGTCATGGTAGCATTATTCAAATTGCAGGTTCATCGTCTCTCAAGTGTTAACCGTAGGGAAATGATCATCCGAACCCTTGCAAGAAATCGGCAAATAAATAAGTAGCCACCAGAATGGTCTTTACAACTCAGATCTGGGACATCACGGAAATAACTCAACCACGGCTCAAGACGGCCAAAAAGCAGCTCAGAGCATGAGACCGTGTTGATAAGAAGAAAGCGGCTGGAAAGCAGCTCAGAGCATAGGGCCACTGTCACAAAAAGAAACTCAACAACTGTATGAGATGACCGGAAAGCAGCTTAGGACTCGTGACAGTTGTTTAATAGAGAAATATAAAGTCGGCATCCACCCTGGTCGGCCAAAAACAGCTCAGAACACAGGCGTGGTGCCGTTACCGGAGAAAAGTAGACAAGGTTTCATCAGGATCATATTCTAGGTTCACAGGTACTTGTATATAGAGCTCAGTGTTGTCGTCAATCTTCATAGTCCTTTGTCACACTGAGGTGTATAACTGACTTCCTTCTTTTAACAATCCTCATGTGGTTGTCAGATCCTTGTTCGAGTGACTTGCAATATCTTGGCAACATGCTTCATAACATATATATATATATATGAGAATTTGATTTTTGAGGCGGACTGGTGTTCTGACTGATTCTTGCTTTTGACCAAACTATTGCGGATCTGATTCCTGGGATGCACTACCATAAGCTGTCAACTCACAGTGTAATCTCTTACAACAATACCGTACTGAGGAGGATTGGATGGCTTATACTGGAAATCATCAAGAGTATCTTGCTGAGGAAGACTGGGTATCGTGCTTCACAAGCTTCCCCCCTTAAAGACTTGTCAGGGAAGGACTCGGCACCTTATGTCGGTAGCTTTTGCATTTTCTTATTGCAGAAGACATAATATCTTGCACGGGAAGTCATCCATATATCGTACTGAGGAAGATAGAGGAATCTTGCACTAGAAGCTTCTCCGGTAGCTTGCGAGGGAAGACTGAGTTGCTTACACCAGAAGCTTCTCATTGTGATATGCGGACCGATTACCACATATACATATCACCTTAATATTTCTATTGTTGATTACTTGCATGAAACGGGGTTTGTTGGACTATCCTCCTTTCTGAGCATTGAATACATGACACATTCTTGCTTTCTTCCAGGTATATCATGTTTCAAAATCATCCTCGTAGCAGAATCAAATGTTGTCTGTACCATACCTTTGACTGATAACATACTGTCGATAGTGCACACTGTTGAGGATATCACTACTGGGCGTAAACCGGCCTATCTGGGCCAGGTTAACTTCTTCAGTAGTTAATCATGTTGAAACCCAAGAAGGCAGATGAGGGCTCAAGGCCCATAGTCGGTTCAAGGCCTGTAGCCGTAAACCGGTGTTGGTATGTAACTTGTATTGTAAGTTAGGAATAAGTAGAGACCAAACCGGACACATCTATGAGCCGGTATTGGGAATCTGTGAACCGACGGGCGTCACCCGTGTATATAAGGGGACGACCCAACGGCGGTTCAGACAAGAGACAACCACTCGAGACATAGGCGAAGCTTGTTTGCTCCCTAGTCATCGAAACCCCATCAATCCCATCACAACTAGACATAGGCTTTTACCTTCATCGAAGGGGCCGAACTAGTATAAACTCTCTTGCGTCCTTGTGTCCGCTTTAACCCCTTCAAGCTAACCCATCGCGATGGCTCCATGACTAAGTCCTTTCTCTAGGACATCTGCCATGACAAAACCACGACAGTTCGCGCCCACCATGGGGCTATCGCACGATGGTTTCAAGTTCTTGGAGGGCCGCTTTGAAGGACTCAAGGGCTACGCTATGGGCCGGATGACTAAGAGTCGTCGCGGCAAGCTCTACATTGATGATGCAGGCTGGGGACCCGAGGCCGGCTCAGTTGAGTATGGGTACCGGGTCCCCTTTGGTGGCATACACGTTTTCATCGGCAAGATCGGTGAACCGGGCCCTGAGCCGAACATCTGCACCGAACTCGTCGAAACGGCTCAGCGTGCACGGTCCGCCCGGGTTAAACCGGCCATGAAGCGTGCCTTCGTGGGAGTCATCCATGGAAGAAGTTACAAGGATGGATCGGAATCTCGCGGCGAGACCGTCGTTTATTCCGGCGACGAGTCATCAACCGGAGAAACCGAATCTCTATATCAGCTACAAGATGGCCGGATTGGGGGCTGTTCAGATGGCGACAGTATTCCGGACCCCTCTGATCAACCCAACCGAGTTGGAATATTCATGGTCGGCACACAAGCAGCGCTTCATTCTTCGACCGCTGCGCCAATAACCTCCGGTTCAGTAGCAGCGACAGCTGCCGGGGTAGGAAGCTCTGCACACCCGCCGACTCAGGTTCTATCAGATCTATTTAATGCATTGGCTGCGCTTATGGCAGAAGCTAATCCGGCGGATCAGGAAGTCCACAACGCGGAGATTGGAAAGGTGAAGGAACAGATCACCCAGGCCAAGGTGGACCTGGCAGCTGAGAATGCCAGGATGACCACAGAGCGGGCCGCTTTAGACGCACAAGCCTACAGGCTCATGTTGGACCAGAACGCGTCGCATGAAGTCATGAGGAGGAAGTACCGATCCCGTTTGCCTTCGGTTTTCGAGGCCAGAGACCTTTTCAACACCCCAGGAGCAGGAACCAGCAATCCGCTAGAGGGAAACCAGCCGGAAGCTCCGGGGACCGGTGCGCCGGTTCAGCCCCGTCCGATGAATCCGCCTCGTCAAAACACTGTTATACCTCAGGCTGTTTCAACACCTCCGGGTCACTACTCCAACCCAATGGACAATCTCGTTGCCGCTGCTGCACAGCTGGAGGCCATTCCAATTGAAGGTGACTCGCCGCAGGCGGTAGAGACACGACGGGTCAAGGAGCTTCTTAGGACAGCTTTGGTCCAACAGGAAGCGTACTCCTACAACCGCGACCGGATCCACTCGACCCCTCGTCCAAGCCGGAGCTATAGTAGGCGTATGGATGAACCAGCAGTGTCAAGTAATGAACGACGAGGAGCACCCCGCGGCAACAACCCGGCGGGTGGTGCTGATAACGCTCAGGAAGTGGTGGACCGGGCCCGAGCGCGCAGGGAGGCCGAATTAGCCGCACAGTATCAGGCTCGGCAGCTTACGCCGGTTCGTCCAACTATTTCGGTCGAACCCGGTGTTACTTCTAGCTCTTTGGGGGTGCCTTGCCTTGTCCCCGCTTTACGCAATGTGCGCCTGCCCAAGGATTTCAAGGGGCCGCGCAAGGTACCAAATTACATGGCGGATCAACCCCCAGAGACATGGGTGGAGAGCTATGAGATGGCCATGGAGATGCTTGATGTGGATGATGCGGCATGTGCGAAGTACTTCACCATGATGCTTGAAGGAACGGCCCGCACTTGGTTAAAAAGCTTACCGGCCAATTCTATCAGTTCATGGGCCCAATTACGAGCCCGGTTTATCAGTAATTTCAAGGATACATGTAAGCAACCCATGTCGATAGTAGACTTAGCTGCCTGTGTCCAGGAGGAAGGAGAATCGACGACTCATTGGGTGTGCCGGGTCTCACAAGTGTTGCATTCATCAGACCGCATCAACGCTGACACCGCAGTCTTAACCCTAGAAGGCAACTGCCGGTTTGGGCCCCTAAAGCTGAAATTGGGACGGATGAAGCGCCATTGCACTGACATGGGGACCCTCATGGCTGCTTTGGTAAAGTATGCTGATTCTGATAGTACCAAGGATCCCGAATCTGATGACGACAAGGCAGGGAAGGGAAAGAGGAACATCAATTCCAAAGGTCAGCAGCATCACTTGGCAGGCAATGGTGGTGGAGGCAAGCGTAAAGCGGATGGTAACATGGACTTTGTGGCTAACACCAACGCGCAAGACAAGGGCCAGCGATGCAGGGGTAAACCGCCAAATCGCGATGGAGCACCCAACCCTAACCCGGACAGCCTAAATTATCTACTGAGCCAGCCCTGTCCAAGACATGGAACGAAGGAGGTGCCAGCAAACCACCTTTGGAAGGATTGCTTCATTATGCAGGAGTTCAAGAATTCTAATGCTTTCCGGTATGATCACGGCTCCGGCGGTGGCTCAGGATCCGGGCCGGGTTACGGTGGAGGAAATTCCGGTTCAGGATTTAATGGTAATCTAGGCGGACATAATAATCAAAATAATCAAAACATCCAGGGTGGTTACAACCAACAGCAGCAACAGTCAGGTTACCAGAGCAACCTAAAGCAGTTGAATAGTGGGCAGTACCATGTCTTCACCACTAGCTTGGACAAGCGAGACCGGAAGGTTCAGAGGCGGGCAGTCAACTCTGTTGAACCGGCCGTACCCCGTTATCTACGCTGGTCTGAACAGCCAATCATATGGAGCAGAGAGGATCACCCTCCCCAGGTTGATAATCCGGGTCAGTTGGCTCTGGTGGTGACACCTCAGGTGGGAGGTTACAAGTTCACCAAAGTGCTCATGGATGGAGGGAGCAGCATTAATATCTTGTATTATGAGACCTTCCGTCGTATGGGACTAACAGATAAAAATCTCAAACCGTCTAATACGGTGTTCCACGGTGTGGTACTTGGCAAGTCAGCATATCCTGTTGGTAAGATAGCTCTGGAAGTGGCCTTTGGAGATGATCATGATTCCAGGTCAGAAACATTGACGTTTGAAGTGGTGAAAATCCAAAGTCCATAACACACCCTGTTTGGGCGACCGGCCTACGCCAAGTTTATGGCACGACCCTGTTATGTGTATTTGCAGCTCAAAATGCCAGGTCACAAGGGGATAATAACGGTTCACGGAAGCCATAAAATTGCTTTGGAGTGCGAGGAAGGAGATGCAGCCTACGCAGAGTCGGTTTGTGCCACCGAGGAGCTGAAGTATTATAAGGACAATGTTGATCCGGCGGACATGACTCCATTAAAGAAGCCAACTACGGAGCATGATCCGGCCCTGAAGTTCAAATCGGCAGCAGAAACTAAGCTTGTTGACTTCGTACCTGGCGATTCGTCCAAGCAGTTCAGCATCAGTGCCAACTTGGATCCGAAATAGGAAAGCGCGCTCATCGAGTTCATCCGTGAGAATTGGGACATTTTTGCATGGAAGCCCTCTGACATGCCAGGTGTACCGAGGCAACTCGCTGAGCACACCCTTAATGTGGATCCTAAATACAAACCAGTGAAACAGTTCCTCCGCCGGTTTAACGAAGAAAGACGCAAGGAGATTGGAGAAGAGGTAGCCAGGCTCTTAGCAGCTGGCTTTATTGTTGAAGTTTTTCATCATGAGTGGCTTGCTAATCCGGTGCTAGTCCTTAAGAAAAACGGCACCTGGCGCATGTGTGTGGATTACACCGACCTTAATAAGGCTTGTCCAGCAGATCCTTTTGCCCTCCCCCGTATTGATCAAATTATTGATGCTACGGCGGGTTGCGAGCGTTTAAGTTTTTTGGATGCATATTCTGGCTATCATCAGATCAAAATGGCAGTTAAGGACCAGGAGAAGACGGCATTCATAACTCCCTTTGGAGCCTTCTGCTATGTGTCTATGCCCTTTGGGCTCAAGAGTGCCCAGGCAACTTATCAATGGTGTGTACAAAATTGTCTTCACAAGCAGATTGACCGTAATGTACATGCTTACGTGGATGATATTGTGGTTAAGTCCAGGGAGAAGGAGACTCTGGTTGACGATTTGAAGGAAACCTTTGATAATTTGAGGACGTACAAGATGATGCTTAATCCGGCCAAGTGTGTCTTTGGTGTACCGGCAGGAAAATTATTGGGTTTTCTGGTGTCCAACAGGGGAATTGAGGCTAATCCGGAGAAGATCACAGCCATCACCTCCCTGGCTAAACCGAAGTGTATCAATGATGTTCAACGCCTGGCAGGCCGGATTGCCGCGTTGAGCCGGTTTATCAGCCGCCTTGGTGAGAAGGCAATCCCTTTGTATCATATGTTGAAGAAGATGGATCAGTTCATCTGGAGTTCCGCTGCTGATGAAGCATTTGAGGACTTAAAGCGGCAATTGGACAATCCACCTGTGCTCGCCGCTCCCATTGACAAGGAGCCGTTACTGCTATATGTTGCTGCTAATGCTCGTGCGGTCAGCGTGGCTATTGTGGTGGAGCGAAAGGAGGCAGGTAAGGAGCATCCGGTTCAACGTCCGGTCTATTATATCAGGAAGGTACTCATTGAGTCCAAGCAGAGGTATCCGTATTGGCAGAAGCTGGTGTACGGAGTTTTTATGCAAGCCGGAAGCTTAAGCAATACTTACAAGGGCACCCAATTACGGTGGTCAGTTCTGCTCCTTTGGGGGATATCATCTAGAACCGGGAAGCGACTGGCCGGATTGCCAAGTGGGCTATAGAGCTTGGGCCGCACGGATTGAAGTATGTGCCTCGGACGGCGGTTAAGTCTCAAGCACTTGTTGATTTCATCAATGATTGGACGGAAATGCAAGCACCTAAAGAAAAGCCGGATCACACATATTGGACCATCCATTTTGATGGATCCAGGCAATTGGAAGGCTCGGGGGCTGGAGTTGTATTAACTTCCCCACGAGGTGATAAGTTTTGTTACGTTCTCCGCTTAATGTTCCCTTGTACTAACAATGCAGCTGAGTATGAAGCCTTGCTCCATGGTCTCCGGATGGCTAAGGAGATGAACCTAAGTCGAGTTAAGTGCTTCGGTGACTCGGACCTCGTGGCTCAACAAGTATCTGGCACTTGGGACTCTAAGGACCCACTCATGGCAGCATATCGTCGTGAGGTGGATATTGTTGCAGGTCACTTTAAAGGCTATCAGGTGGACCACGTGGACCGATGGAAGAATGAAGCGGCGGACGCTTTAAGCCGGCTGGGCTCTCAGCGCAAACCGGTCCCGCCCAATGTTTTTCTGGATGTACTGCACAACCCGTCGGTCAAGCTCCCTGGTGAAGCGGATTTGGCTATTCCTGATCCGGAGGCTCAATTGGTGGCAGCTCTTCATGTCATTCCGGATTGGACGCTTCCATACCTGGCGTACATGAACCGGGGCGAGTTACCAGAGGATGAGATTCTGGCCCGACAGATAATCCGGCGGTCCAAGTCCATGACTATTGTCAATGGCGAGTTGCATCATTGAAGTGTATCAAGGGCGTTTCAACGCTGTGTGTCTCCTGAAGAAGGCTGTGAAATTTTGCGTGAGATCCATGAAGGAGATTGTGGTCACCACGACGGTTCAAAATCTTTGGTAGCTAAAGTGTTTCGCCATGGCTTCTATTGGTTAACTGCTCATGCTGATGCGGAGGATCTGGTCAGACGATGTGACGGTTGCCAAAAGTTTTCAAGACGTGCTCATGTGCCGGCTCAAGAATTGAGAATGATTCCAATTACTTGGCCATTTGCGACTTGGGGGCTGGATATGATTGGGCCTTTCAAAAGGTCCAAAGATAAGAAGACCCACCTCCTGGTGGTGGTTGACAAGTTTACAAAGTTGGTGGAGGCAGAACCTGTTAGCAAGTGTGATGCGGCCACGATGGTTCAGTTCATCAAAAAAGTGATTTTCCGGTTTGGCTTTCCACACAGTATCATCACAGATAATGGTACCAATTTGTCCAAGGGTGCCATGAAGGAGTTCTGCAAACGGGAGCACATCCGGCTTGACGTTTCATCAGTGGCACACCCACAGTCCAATGGTCAAGCAGAAAGGGCTAATCAAGAGATCTTGAAAGGCATCAAGCCCCGGCTTATGGTTCCTTTGCAGAGAACACCGGGTTGTTGGGTAGAAGAATTACCATCTGTGTTATGGAGCATCAATACTACACCCAACAGATCAACATGATACACACCGTTCTTCATGGTTTACGGAGCAGAGGCGGTTCTCCCCAGTGACATCCATCATGACTCACCTCGTGTGGCGGCTTATGTTGAAGCGGACAATGAAACAGCACGACAAGACGCTTTGGACCTGTTGGATGAAGAACGTGACATAGCAGCCGCCCGCTCGGCGATATACCAACAGGATCTTCGTCGTTATCACAGTCGCCGAGTCAGAACCAGGACCTTTCAGGAAGGAGATTTGGTGCTTCGGCTCATCCAAGATCACACTGATATGCATAAGCTATCCCCACCTTGGGAGGGACCTTTCGTGGTCAGCAAGAATCTGCACAACGGGTCATACTATCTGATCGATATTCGAGAGCATAAAGACTCACGTACATCAGAGGAGGAGACCAACAGGCCGTGGAACATAGCTCATCTTCGGCCTTACTATACCTGAGCCATTGGCTCTACTTATGTACATATTACGACGATGTATATATTATGGTTAAATATAATAAACCGGACCCTCAGCTAAAGCGGGGTATCTGTTCTGTTACATCATGTGTGGTTACACGGAGTTGTTCTAAAGCGGCCTCCGGTTTACCCCTTGAGTTAGCTTTTCAAAAGCATCATGTTATATCACTTGGGGGCTTGGTCGTGTCCGAACCAATGCAACACCTCTTGATAGGCGAGAGCCACCAGATCACTTGGGGACTTGGTCACGTCTGAACCAGTCACGCCTCTTGATCGGCCTAAGGCCACAGAATCACTTGGGGGCTTGGTCGAATCCGAACCATTGCCACGCCTCTTGATCGTCATAAATGCCATGGTTTCATTTGGGGACCTGGCTGACTTGAACCATAGCTACACCTATCGGGAGCTTGGTCATGTCCGACCATGGTAACGCCATCTGATCAGCTCAAATAAGCCTCTTTTTGCAAATGGTTTTATCATTGCCTTTGCTTCACAATTTTCTTTGATAGATATTTCTTTCTTTTTGTTTCGTTTTTTAAACCGACAAAATTTTAAAACCGGTTCACACTGTCAATTGACGGAACACGGTTCATTTTTTAATCCGGAGACTATTTGCCCGGTTTGATTTTTTGTTAACATCCTATTATAGAGTAACATGGTGTTTTATAACCCGGCACGGTTTACATGGTAAACCGGCATTATATATATACAAGAGCTGCTATCTCCTCCAACAGTGTGGGTTTATGAAACCTCCGCTTCAAGATTGGCTAAGCCAACTTCATGCCCAACGATGGCAGGTATTATGTATCTCAAAGATTTGATCATATGCTTAAATTTCAGATATTTTGATTTTATATATGGAGACATCATACTCCGCCTGACGGTACAATCGCGGTGGCACTTTAAGATTTTTATGTTGTAGAAAATACTTTGGAAAGTTCATCACCCAAAGAAAGCACAAGTTGTAGTGGTTATGCACGAAGGCATATTAAGATCAAGAGTATCAGCTAGCCTATTACAACGCAACACGGTGCCCAAAACAAGATCATTGTTTTTCAACGGAGAAGCAGTTTAAACCGACTGTCGGTTCAAGCTTGGTCACCAGCCTGGCCTGATGGTTGTGGGTCATCCCGCGCCGCTTCAACTTCAGTTTCTCTACCCAGCGGCTGGAAATCAACAGTTGTCTAGTCGATTCCCATTAATGCTTGAAAGACAGCTTCATCATGGATCAACAACGACGGTTCAATATCGGGAGCGTAAGTATGCTTACGGATTGGAGGGATAAGATTTTCCGCTTCATGAATTGGTGCAGCTACTCGCTTGTTTTGATTGTCATATTGGGCTTGATAATGAGATAAGTCTGCTTCTTCAGCCAATTGACAAGCTAGCGGACGCACCTCCCGGTTTATTGCTCGCAGATCCGCTTCACTAAACTCTGACCCGTCTTCCTTCAAGCTGGGATAGCCCTGAGCCGCTTCAATAGGATCAAAATCCGGCACCCAAGCTTTTGCCCGGATTAAGGCATTGATCGCACCGGTTCGAGCAGCAGATTTCTTCAGCTCTTCAACCCGGGCAGGAAGCACCGACAGTTTCTGCAGAGTGTCCTGAATCAAAGTGGGCGCCGACTTGTTGTGGGATGCAGTACAGATGATCCGTTGTGCACCAGTGTACAGTTGTTCGATCAACGTATAGGCGGCTTTCAATTTCTTCCGCACATCTGACCCCAAATGACCAATGCGTGTCCCTGAAATATCACAAAGGGTTAACAAACAGGCAGCTCTGTAAGACGGCAGAATCAATTCAGAAATCAAACCGGCTTACCAAAGATAGCAGCGGTCATGGCATGCACGTGCCGCTTTATGCTGGTCAGTTCATCCACCACCGGTTTTAGTGCAGCCTCGGCGTTTTCTGCTCGTTTGGTTAAAGCGGATTTTTCAGTAGCCCAATCCGCCCGCTCCTTCTTGAAATCCTTCTTAAGCTGTTCCATGACGCTTAAGGCGCTGGTCAACTCCTCTTTTGCTTTTGAGGTTTTAGTCTGTTGGGACTTCAGATTTTCTTGGAGATCGGCGATTTGGGTCTCTTTTGTCTTCAGCTCAGCCTGCATACAGACAGTTATATGATTCAGCAAGCAGTGCAAGAATTGAAGCACCAACCACATAACAAGTTATGCACTTGGCGCTTGGGGGATAATGCCTATTTGATCTTCATATTTCACTTGATTATAAAGTCCCAAGCTCAATACAAGTATTCAACTTGGCACTTGGGGGCTAATGGCTATTTGTTCAAATAAGTTCTGATGCGGCAATATTAATTACTTAAGTCCCGGTTTAACTACACTAAGTTGAACCGGCCCTTGGGGGCTACATCAGCGAATTTCGAGGCTTTAAGATTTATATTACTAAGTCCTGGTTTGAAAGAAGGTTACAAACCGGTCCTTGGGGGCTAGGTGAGTCAGCGAGAATTGAAGCATACAAGCAGGAAAGAGCATATGGAAGTTACCTCATATTTATCTTTCATCATGTTAACCAGACCGGCTTCATAGTCACGACTGGTATACAACCGGTTTAGTTAGCCGGAATGGATGTCTTGGGCGTTCAGAGCAGCGTAAGTCGCCAGATCAATATTCCACTTGCCCTTGCCAAAGGCAGCAAATTCTTCCTTGGCAGTATGTTTAGACAAAGCGACGGGATTGCTTGGCTCTATATGGCCAATACCAGTAATAACAACTTCATCATCCTTGGCGTCGCCGGTTTGCATTGGGGCCGTCAGTTTATCAGTAGACTTGGATGGACTGGTGGATTTCTCAATCCGGATGGAGCTTCTGGGCTGATCAACAGGACCGGAGGTATCAACATGTCTCTCTTAAGCAATAAAATCATCATCTTGTGGTGGTGGGTCATTTGGCACATCCTCACGGATGGCCGCTTCAGGCTTGAGTACTCTATCCGGTTCAGGAATAGCATATTCTTCAGCCGCTTTATCTAGGCGAGCCTTCTTTCTTGGCTTAGGCTTGGCCCTGAAAGGAGTAACAAAGGTCAGTACAGTATATGCTACAAAGTAATACACCAGAAGCATTATGATAAGTATGGCTTACCCAAGCACCATTTTGAGCGGCGGCAGCTGGGTAGCTGATGACTCGCCAGATGATGAATGGGAAGTGACCTGATAATCGGAGTCAGACGGATTAAGAGGTTGACGAAAACAGCCCATTTTAGGACAAGTACTGACAGGCAAATTAGAGACCTCTGAATGGCGTTTCCGAACCGGACTATTCGGTAAACCGGCGAAGGTAACTACCTGGCCACTATGTCGGGTCGTGCGGTGAGCTTCGTGTTGTTGGGTCTTCATAAGAAATTTGGGATCCAAGTAAGCAAGAGGATGAGAAAATTTAACCTTCCGGTTTGCCTGAAGGATTTTTAGTGAAGGCAAAGGATCTGAATCGGAGGAAAGAATAATTACCTTTGCAACATCAGCATGACTGGCTTCGGCATCATCCTGACAAATATCATCATCAATAAGGCGCATGAAAAATAAGCCAAGTGAATCAAGTTCTACCTCAAGGTCCGGGTTACCCACATCATCATCAGCGGCCGGATCAGAGGATGCAGTGGTTCTTTTCCTGTGGGTAGTCTTCTTCACAGCTTTAGTCTTTTGCCGGATTGATCTTTCCGGTTTGTCTGGTTTTTCTGGTTTCTCCTGCGGCAGTTTCTTGCTCCAAAATGGATCATTGCCCTGTTTAAACAGGCATTGATATTAAACAATGACCAGATATATCAATAATAGGTTCAGAAAAAAGAACAATCAAACTCTTACAGCTGGCAGTTTGTTGGTGGCACAGAAGGGAAGCAGGCCGGTTTGAGCACAGACGTGTTCCGGTTCATTCAGCATTTTATTCACAGCCTTTGTGATTTCTTTGTCAGTAAGCTGGATGTTAGCATGTCGCAGTGGGTCATCAACACTGCCAGTATACTCGCACATCAAACCGGAGTGCTGACTAAGGGGCAGTATGCTCCACGATATCCAACAACGAGCGAGATCAACTCCTGTTAAACCATTGGCCATGAAGGCTCTGAGCTTGGACAGTTGAGGAGCGTATTTGCTTCTCTCCTTGGCAGTCAACCTTTGCGGAAAGGGGTGTGTATTGCTAAGCCGCTCTGGACGAAAACCAGGCAAAGGATTTTCACCAGCAGGGGAGGTGTCTTTGCAATAGAACCATGTTTGATTCCACTCTTTGGGGTGGCTGTGCAACTTGGCGTGAGGGTATGTGACTTCTTTCCTCTTCTGAATCGCCACACCTCCCAATTCCGTATTGGAACCGTCAGAAAACTCAGTACGGCGTTTTAGATGGAAACAGTCTCCGAACAACTCCACTGTGGGTTCCTCTTGAAAGAACACCCCACAGAGCACTTGGAAGTGACACATGTTTGTAACAGAGTTGGGGCCAGTGTCTTGTGGATGGAGTTGAAAATCGGCTAAAACGTCCCGGTAAAATTTAGAACCAGGCGGTTTAAAGCCCCGGGCTAAGTGATCTACGAAAACGACAACCTCTCCTTCTTGAGGTGTGGGAGGACATTCTTTGCCAGGGGCTCTCCAATGGATGGTGTTTTTGCTGCCTAAAGTGCCGATCAGCACTAAATTATGACACGAGAAGGAACCCAGTTGCACTCATATACTTGCTTGGCCATGATGAAATCTACAAGATAGGTAATTCCGGTTCAAGAATGCATTGATTAAAGTGCACTGGTATGTACAATGTTAAACCGGAGACAGCTCTATCTAAACCGGAGTTTTATGAAGCAACAACGTCTAGCGGTTCAACAAGGGGACTAATGGTATATACCGGTTGGACAATTTTTCTACAAAGTTAAACCGCCGGATCTAAGCATTGAAATAGTTGAGATTGCGGATAGATAAGTGTACAGAAACAGATTTCACAAAATTTCTCTACAGCGACGGATCTGAAGCAAGTTCAGAAAAGAAGGAAAATATTCAAGGTTCAAAAAAGAACAGTACCGAATCAATGGGCAGAGATACAGGTAGATCTATGGTCTTGAGGCATATAAGTAAAGGCGGATGCTAAGAACTACCGCTACACAGAGCAAAGGTTCACAGGTTCATCTAGGATCTATCATATGAGTACGAAGCAGACAATGAACACTGAAGAACTTGGAAACCCTACAATGGATCTACGGAGGAAAAGGTGAAGAACTCACCGGAGCCGAGGAAGAAACAGAAAGTCGTCGCGATGCTCTGGTACAATCAGGGTGATGCAGCGGCCAAGGTTGGAGCAGAGGTCGTCGACGACGGCGGAGCTCCGAAGCTGGACGACGCGAGGAAGACGAAGCAGAAGGGCACGAAGGGGAAAAAGAAATGACGCTTCGGTCTTATTTATAAGGCAAGGGGCATGTGTCAGGCGCAAAAATCAAGGAACCGTGGGTCTGGAAACGGAGCTGTCGCCTCGATTGTCGCAGACCTATTAAACAAAAAAGGTATCATGGATAATTTTCTTTATAACAGGTGACGTCACGTCGGTTTACAACGACCAGAGAAGATGACGTCACGGCGATTCAACAAATTACAATAAGGAGTTGAAGATGAAGATTTTTGCTAAGGATTGGCATGAACCTGTTCAAATCAATCTGGGTCCTAATGTTGAGGATATCACTACTGGGTGTAAACCGGCCTATCTGGGACGGGTTAACTTCTTCAGTAGTTAATCATGTTGAAACCCAAGAAGGCAGATGAGGGCTCAAGGCCCATAGTCGGTTCAAGGCCTGTAGCCATAAACCGGCGTTGGTATGTAACTTGTATTGTAAGTTAGGAATAAGTAGAGACCAAACCGGACACATCTATGAGCCGGTATTGGGAATTTGTGAACCGACGGGCGTCACCCGTGTATATAAGGGGACGACCCGGCGGCGGTTCAGACAAGAGACAACAACTTGAGACATAGGCAAAGCTTGTTTGCTCCCTAGTCATCGAAACCCCATCAATCCCATCACAACTAGTCGTAGGCTTTTACCTTCATCGAAGGGTCCGAACTAGTATAAACTCTCTTGCGTCCTTGTGTCCTCTTTAACCCCTTCAAGCTAACCCGTCGCGATGGCTCCACGACTAAGTCCTTTCTCTAGGACATCTGCCGTGACAAAACCACGACACACACCATATATCTTCTTGTTGATTTGATCAGTACTGCTATGATGAGTGCACACTGAGGGAGACTTGATTATCCGTACTATTGTGAGCAGTGCACAGTAATGCAAACTTGATTATTAACATCACGATCAGATATTCCCCATTTCACCATGGTCGACTGAGAAGTCCATTTTGTTTTTGCTGAGTTTCCAAATATTTGAACTCCTTACTGATTCTTCGGGTCAGTGTCGGTTGGTGAGCGACTTTAATAAGGGGAAGATATGGCAACACCGAACGCCCAAAGAAAGAAGCAAAAGAAATGACGAGAACAAAAGCACACAAAGCCTACAAATAATAAATAATCAAGCAACATCACATATTACTGCTACTCACAACAATAATATGGATGCACACCTAAGCACACAAATCTCGCGGAAACTCTGGTATTTCGGTCTAATATGTTGTGGCGGTGTGCACGAAAGTGAATCTACATGTGGAAGGAGTTGATGTAACCAAAACTACATCTAGCACTGGCTGAACTCAGGTTACACTGGATGGATAAACAGGAGAGGATGGACTTGGTGATCATGTAGTGAGACACAAGGTCACTGAGGGAGTCCTGGATTAGGGGTTCCTCGGACAGCCGGACTATATACTTTGGCCGGACTGTTGGACTATGAAGATACAAGATTGAAGACTTTGTCCCGTGTCCGGATGGGACTCTCCTTTGCGTGGAAGGCAAGCTTGGCGATTCGGATATGTAGATCTCATCCCTTGTAACCGACTCTGTGTAACCCTAGCCCCTCTGGTGTCTATATAAACCGGAGGGTTTTAGTCTATAGGACAACAACAATCATATCATAGGCTAGCTTCTAGGGTTTAGCCTCTCCGATCTCATGGTAGATCAACTCTTGTAATACTCATATCATCAAGACCAATCAAGCAGGAAGTAGGGTATTACCTCCATCGAGAGGGCCCTAACATGGGTAAACATTGTGTCCCCGCCTCCTGTTACCATCTGCCTTAGACACACAGTTCGGGACCCCCTACCCGAGATCCGCCGGTTTTGACACCGACATTGGTGCTTTCATTGAGAGTTCCACTGTGTCGTCATCATAAGGCTTGATGGCTCCTTCGATCATCGGCAACGATGCGATCCAGGGTGAGGTTTTTCTCCCCGAACAGATCTTCGTATTCGGCGGCTTCGTCTGCGGGCCAACTCGCTCGGCCATCTGGAGCAGATCGAGAGCTACGCCCCTGGCCATCAGGTCAGGTTTGGAAGCTTGAACTATACCGCCGACATCCGCGGAGACTTGATCTTCGACGGATTCGAACCTATGTCAGGTGCGCCGCACAGTCACGATGAGCATGATTTAGCTCGGCCGTCAGACAGTGTTCGGGAGATCACACCTGTAGCTACTCCGGCCCTCAATCCGGAACAGATCGCGCCGTCCGAGGATGGGTGGATGGACCCCGCCACGGAGGCCGCATACTCTGCGTCGATAGAGACAAATACCAACTTCACCTCCTATGAGACCTATGTTGCTGGACACTCGGATTCGTCCCCGGCCACAGACTCCAAACCGCTCGCGTCCGTGCCCATCCAATCTGATTGGGCACCGATCATGGAGTTCACCTCTGCGGATATCTTTCAGCACTCGCCCCTAGGCGACATGCTAAACTCATTACGGTCTCTCTCCTTGTTAGGAGACCTTGGCCGAACTATGTCCGGCTCGAGTGGGCCTACCACCCACTTAGTAGCCACCCACCACCCACTTAGTAGCCACTGTCGACGACCTAACCGACATGCTCGACTTCGACTCTGAAGACATCGACGGTATGGACGACGATGCGGGAGACGAACAGGAACCACCGCCCACAGGGCGTTGGACTGCCACCTCATCGTATGATATATACATGGTGGGCACCCCCAAAGAAAGCGATGGCAATAAGGCGACGGAGGATAACCCCCCCGAGAAGCAATCCATGAACCGGCGTCATCGGCGCCTGATACGTCTCCAACATATCTATATTTTTTGATTACCCCATGCTATATTATCTACTGTTTTGGACATTACTGGGCTTTATTATCCACTTTTATATTATTTTTGGGACTAACCTATTAACCGGAGGCCCAGCCCAGAATTGCTGTTTTTTGCCTGTTTTAGGGTTTCGAAGAAAAGGAATACCAAACGGAGTCCAAACGGAATGAAACCTTCGGGAACGTGATTTTCTCATCGAATACAACTCAGGAGACTTGGACCCTACGTCAAGGCACACAACAAGAGGCCACGAGGTAGGGGGGCGCGCCCTCCACCCTCGTGGGCCCCCCTGTTGCTCCACCGACGTACTTCTTCCTCCTATATATACCCACGTACCCCCAAACGATCAGATACGGAGCCAAAACCCTAATTCCACCGCCATAACTTTCTGTATCCACGAGATCCCATCTTGGGGCCTGTTCCGGAGCTCCGCCGGAGGGGGCATCGATCACGGAGGGCTTCTACATCAACACCATAGCCCTTCCGATGAAGTGTGAGTAGTTTACCTCAGACCTACGGGTCCATAGTTAGTAGCTAGATGGCTTCTTCTCTCTTTTTGGATCTCAATACAATGTTCTCCCCCTCTCTTGTGGAGATCTATTCGATGTAATCTTCTTTTTGCGGTGTGTTTGTTGAGACCGATGAATTGTGGGTTTATGATCAAGTCTATCTATGAATAATATTTTAATCTTCTCTGAATTCTTTTATGTATGATTGGTTATCTTCTCAAGTCTCTTCAAATTATCAGTTTGGTTTGGCCTACTAGATTGATCTTTCTTGCAATGGGAGAAGTGCTTAGCTTTGGGTTCAATCTTGCGGTGTCCTTTCCTAGTGACAGTAGGGGCAGCAAGGCACGTATTGTATTGTTGCCATCGAGGATAACAAGATGGGGTTTTCTTCATATTGCATGAGTCTATACCTCTACATCATGTCATCTTGCTTAAGGCGTTACTCTGTTTTTAACTTAATACTCTAGATGCATGCTGGATAGCGGTCGATGAGTGGAGTAATAGTAGTAGATGCAGGCAGGACTCGGTCTACTTGTATCGGACGTGATGCCTATATACATGATCATGCCTAGATATTCTCATAACTATGCTCAATTCTGTCAATTGCTCAACAGTAATTTGTTCACCCACCGTAGAATACTTATGCTCTCGAGAGAAGCCACTAGTGAAACCTATGGCCCCCGGGTCTATCTTTATCATATTAATCTCCTACTACTTAGTTATTTACTTTGCTATTTACTTTGCCTTTATTTTACTTTGCATCTTTATCATAAAAATACCAAAAAATATTATCTTATCATATCTATCAGATCTCACTCCCGTAAGTGGCCCTATAGGGATTGACAACCCCTATTTGCGTTGGTTGCGAGGATTTATTTGTTTTGTGCAGGTGCGAGGGACTCACGCGTAGCCTCCTACTAGATTGATACCTTGGCTCTCAAAAACTGAGGGAAATACTTACGCTACTTTGCTGCATCATCCCTTCCTCTTCGGGGAAAACCAACGCAGTGCTAAAAGAGGTAGCAAGAAGGATTTCTGGCGCCGTTGCCAGGGAGGTCTACGCAAAAGTCAACATACCAAGTACCCATCACATACCCTACCTCCCTCATTACATTATTTTCCATTTGCCTCTCGTTTTCCTCTCCCCCCACTTCACCCTTGCCGTTTTATTTGCCCTCTCTCTCTATCCTCCCTCTCTTTCTCTATTTGCCTCTTCTTGCCCGCTAGCTTTTTGTTTGCTTGTGTGTTAGTTTGCTTGCTTGTCGTGATGGCTCAAGATAATACTAAATTGTGTGACTTCACCAATACCAATAACAATGATTTTATTAGCACTCCGATTGCTCCTCTTATCGATGCTGAATCTTGTGAAATTAATACCGCTTTGCTGAATCTTGTTATGAAAGATCCATTTTTCGGACTTCCTAGTGAAGATGCCGCTACCCATCTAAATAGCTTCGTTGATTTGTGTGACATGCAAAAGAAGAAAGATGTGGATAATGATATTGTTAAATTGAAGCTATTTCCTTTTTCGCTTAGAGATCGTGCTAAAGCTTGGTTTTCGTCTTTGCCTAAAAATAGTAATCATTCATGGAACAAGTGCAAAGATGCTTTTATCTCTAAGTATTTTCCTCCCGCTAAGATCATCTCTCTTAGAAACGACATTATGAATTTTAAGCAACTTGCTCATGAACATGTTGCACAAGCTTGGGAGAGAATGAAATTAATGATACTTAATTGCCCTACTCATGGTTTAAATTCGTGGATGATTATACAAAAAATTTATGCCAGATTGAATTTTGCTTCTAGAAATCTTTTAGATTCGGCCGCGGGAGGCACTTTTATGGAAATCACTTTTGGATAAGCTACTAAACTCCTAGATAATATTATGGTTAATTATTCTCAATGGCATACTGAAAGATCTACTAATAAAAAGGTGCATGCGATAGAAGAAATTAATGTTTTGAGTGGAAAGATGGATGAACTTATGAATTTATTTGCTAATAAGAGTGTTTCTTCTGATCCTAATGATATGCCCTTGTCTACTTTGATTGAGAATAATAATGAATCTTTGGATGTGGATTTTGTTGGTAGGAACAATTTTGGTAACAACGCTTATAGAGGAAATTTCAACCCTAGGCCTTATCCTAGTAATCCCTCTAATAATTATGGTAGTTCCTACAACAATTCTTAGGGAAATTATAATAAGATGCCCTCTGATTTTGATTCTAATATTAAAGAATTTATTACTTTGCAAAAGAATTTTAATGCTATGACTGAAGAAAAATTGCTTAAGATTGATTATTTGGCTAGGAACGTTGATAGAATTGCTCTTGATGTTGATTCTTTGAAACTTAGATCTATTCCACCTAAGCATGATATCAATGAGTCTCTCAAAGCCATGAGAATTTCCATTGATGAGTGCAAATAAAGAACCTCTAGGATGCGTGCTAAGAAAGATGCCTTTATAAAAGCGTGTTCTTCTGGTTCCTATGAAAATAATGATGAAGATCTAAAAGTTATTGATGTGTCCCCTATTAAATCTTTTTTTGCAATATGAATCTTGATAATGATGGGACTGAATATGATCCACCTTTACCTAGAAGGCGTTCCAAGAATTCTTAATATGATCCACCTTTACACTTTTTCGAGAGAAACTCCTTCTCTAGAAAGGATCCATTCTTAGCAACAAAGATCTTGCCTTCGGATCTGTGATAGAAGGTGTACCCAACAGTTTCCTTTGGGTATCTTATGAAGACGCATTTCTCTGATTTGGGTTCGAGCTTATCAGGCTGAAACTTTTTCACATAAGCATCGCAACCCCAAACTTTAAGAAACGACAGCTTATGTTTCTTGCTAAACCACAATTCATATTGTGTCATCTCAACGAATTTAGATGGTGCCCTATTTAACGTGAATGCAACTGTCTCTAATGCATTACCCCAAAACAATAGTGGTAAATCGGTAAGAGACATCACAGATCATACCATATCTAATAAAGTACGGTTATGACATTCAGACACACCATTACGCCATGGTATTCCAGGTGGTGTGAGTTGCGAAGCTATTCCACATCGTTTTAAATGAATGCCAAACTCGTAACTCAACTATTCGCCTCTGCGATCAGATCGTAGAAACTTTATTTTCTTGTTACGATGATTTTCCACTTCACTCTGAAATTCTTTGAACTTTTCAAATGTTTCAGACTTATGTTTCATTAAGTAGATATACCCATATCTACTCAAATCATCTGTGAACATCAGAAAATAATGATACCCACCACGACCCTCAACACTCATTGGACCGCATACATCTGTATGTATTATTTCCAATAAGTCAGTGGCTCGCTCCATTGTTCCAGAGAACAAAGTCTTAGTCACCTTGTCCATGAGGCATGGTTCTCAAGCATCAAATGATTCATAATCAAGTGATTCCAAAAGTCCATCCGTATGGAGCGTTACACCAATATGACCTAAGCGGCAGTGCCACTAGTATGCTGCACTATCATTATCAACTTTGCATATTTTGGCATCAATATTATTAATATGTGTATCACTACGATCGAGATTCAATAAACCATTCACCTTGGGTGTATGACCATAGAAGGTTTATTCATGTAAACAGAATAACAATTATTCTTTGACTTAAATGAATAACCGTATTGCAATAAACATGATCCAATCATATTATGCTCAACGCAAACACCAAATAACATTTATTTTAGGTTCAACACTAATCCCGAAGGTAAAGGGAGTGTGCGATGGTGATCTTATCAACCTTGGAATCACTTCCAACACACATCGTCACCTCGCCCCCAACTAGTCTCTGTTCATTTTGTAACTCCTGTTTCAAGTTACTAATCATAGCAACTGAACCAGTATCAAATACCCAGGGGCTATTATGAACACTAGTAAAGTACACATCAACAACATGTATATCATATATACTTTTGTTCACTTTGCCATCCTTCTTATTCGCCAATTTATTTGGGGCAGTTCCGCTTCCAGTGACCATTTCCTTTGCAGTAGAAGCACTCAGTTTTAGGCTTGGGTCTAGCTTTGGGCTTCTTCATGGGGGTGACAACTTGCTTGCCATTCTTCTTGAAGTTACCTTTCTTGCCCTTTTACTTGAAACTAGTGGTCTTGTCAACCATCAAAATTTGATGCTTTTCTTGATTTCTACCTTCGTTGATTTCAGCATCACGAAGAGCTCGGGAATCGTTTTCGTCATCCCTTGCATATTATAGTTCATCACGAAGTTCTAGTAACTTGGCGATAGTGACTAGAGAACTCTGTCAATCACTCTCTTATCTGGAAGATTAACTCCCACTTGATTTAAGAGATTGTAGTACACAGACATTTTGAGCACATGCTCACTGGTTGAGCTATTCACCTCCATCTTGTAGGCAAAGTACTTGTTAGAGGTCTCATACCTCTCGACTCGGGCATGAGTCTAAAATACCAATTTCAGCTCTTGGAACATCTTATATGCTCCGTGGCGTTCAAAATGTTTTTGAAGTCCCGGTTCTAAGCCGTAAAGCATGGCGCACTGAACTATCAAGTAGTCATCATACCGAGCTTGCCAAATGTTCATAATGTCTGCATCTGCTCCTGCAATAGGTCCGCCATCTAGCGGTGCATCAAGGACATAATTCTTCTGTGCAGCAATGAGGATAATCCTCAGATCACGGAGCTAGCCCGCATCGTTGCTACTAACATCTTTCAACAAACTCCCTCCGTTCCTAAATATTTGTCTTTCTAGAGATTTCAACAAGTGACTACATACAGAGCAAAATGAGTGAATCTACACTCTAAAATATGTCTACATATATCCGTATGTTGTGTCCATTTGAAATGCCTAGAAAGACAAATATTTGGGAACGGAGGGAGTAGTTTTATCTAGGAACATATCATAAATAAAAATGAGGAAACTATACGTGAGCAATTTATCTACAACATAGATATGCAAATACTATCAGGACTAAGTTCATGATAAATTGAAGTTCAATTAATCATATTACTTAAGAACTCCCACTTAGATAGATATCCCTCTAGCCGTCTAAATGATCATGTGATCCATATCAACTAAACCATGTCCGATCATCACGTGAGATGGAGAAGTTTTCAATGGTGAACATCACTATGTTGATCATATCTACTATATGATTCATGCTTGACCTTTCGGTCTCAGTGTTCCGAGGCCATATCTACATATGCTAGGCTCTACAAGTTTAACCCGAGTATTCTGCACGTGCAAAAACTGGCTTGCACCCGTTGTATGTGAACGTAGAGCTTATCACACCCGATCATCATGTGGTGTCTCGGCACGACGAACTGTAGCAACGGTGCATACTCAGGGAGAACACTTATACCTTAAAATTTAGTGATAGATCATCTTATAATGCTACCGCCGAACTAAGCAAAATAAGATGCATAAAGGATAAACATCACATGCAATCAATATAATTGATATGATATGGCCATCATCATCTTGTGCCTTTGATCTCCATCTCCAAAGCACCGTCATGATCACCATCGTCACCGGCTTGACACCTTGATCTCCATCGTAGCATCTTTGTCGTCTCGCCAACTATTTCCTCTACGACTATCTCTACTTCTTCACTCATGCACGTCGGTCTAAACAAACGGTTTTTAACCCCTTTCCGCGACGGCATTTCGAACCGTCGCCAAGTGAGTGTGGGCGATAGGGGGGTCCTTCCCACATGACCCAGAAATCGTCGGGGATAGGGTCCCTACAGTACTCGTACTCGTTTCTGCTCGCATTGCCATCGCAGTTGGTATTCTATGGTGCTACGTTTACGATGCGCGCCCCATCACAAATGGCTCACTATTATAGAACGTGTATGATGTGCGGCCCATCACAAATGGTTCACTGTTAAGAAGATTAGCTAATCGTCGTACGAGTGTCGGACAGGATTACGAAACATCAGACCGTCGTAACATCATCGTACACGACAACTATCGCACATGCTATTCCGTGGTGCAATGTTTACGAAGCATACATCATTAGAAACAATTCATGGTTGCGAATCGTGTATGATAAGGCAACTAACACAAACGTTTAGTTTGCCTGCACCATTTGTGATATTGTATGACATCACACACGCTTTTGGAAACGGCAACTGTGTGCATGCTTGCACACGTTTCCTCTCTATGAACCATCTCGGATTATGGTGTATATCGCAAATGTTTATGTTTTACCAACCGTGTGTGCCATAACAACCCAGAGAGCATAATTTCACCGTAATTTAATTGCTGCTATTTCAAATTGTACCGGATTTGAATTTGAATTTGAATGTATGCTACAGCTTTCTTCATATCCATCAGGTTAAAACAACCAATGCATTATTCGATTCATAGGTGCATATGTTCAAGAATTACATAAGAACCAAATAAAGAATGATGAACCATAGTTGTATACTTGTACTATTAAAGACGGTAAAGAAAAGGTGAACTATATTCTGGTTGCTGAACAAGGTGAAGCGGAATGCCCATATTGTGCCCTCCTCCATGCAGATGGCACACACGACTCTAGTCCAACCCCTTGTGATGGCCGACCGCCCATCCTTCACAATCTCCATGAAAACATCTATATAATCATCGTGTTCTGGTAGAAATACTTTAACCTTTGCATGCCCATCAATCATGTAGTTTGAGAGGTAATCTTGAGTAAACTGCTTTGGCAACCACTGCAAAGGAAAAAGATTCAGACATTGTCATCTAACACAACTCATTATGGGCAGTAAAAAGAAGGCTGCAGAGTTCTACTTACCATCATGCAGTTCGCTGTTGTCTTGGATAAAGTGTAAACAAATAGTTTAATTGCCATCTTTTGACCCATTTTACTAACAACCTTTATCAGCTTCCTCACTTGATGCTGGTTCATCAATATCTCATTGCCCCATACGCAGAAAGGGTTGAAGCGTGGATCTTTACCATTGATATATGTACCTAAAAGCACCGAGTTAATATTGGAAGCTAAACAGCAATTGCACAATGAAGTAGTAGAACACTCTTTTATAATATGTCTATATACATCCGTATATGGTAGTGCATTTGAAATCTCTAAAAAGACACATATTTAGGAACGGAGGGAGTATCTTATAACATCCAATATACTCACATATTATATGAATTAACATATTATATTATGGGTCGGAAGGAGTTTAGTGCATTCTTACAAATTATCGGCTGATTAACTCCTATTGTATCCAGGGGTTACAGTTAGTTTGAGCTAGTTTGGGCTCAAATATCCCTAAAGTATATCTAAACATGAGGGCTAGTTTGAGCTAGTTGCATCTATAACCCACCCAAAAAAACTATCCAACCCAAGAGGTGCTAATTGGAGCTAGTTCTCCTAGTGCATTTATTGTCAATCTAACCCTGCCATCCAAACAACTCTTTGGATGGAGTTAGTTCAGGGTTAGTAATGAGCTAGAAACTAACTCTAACCTCTAGCTAAGTTGAGTATCCAAACAGGGTTGTGTTGTTGTTGTTGTTGTTGTTGTTGTTGTTGTTGCTGCTGCTGCTGCTCTTCTACGTATATCTAGACATCATTAGAACATTAATGTAACACTCTTCCTTGTTGCTATGTAGCCTAGGATTGCATATTTAGACATTAAGTACAATGCATGTTGCTATGTAGCCTCAGATATATTACATATGGCCCTAGTTAACCTAACGATAAATGGGTTGCAGATATATTGAGTTAAAAGTCCGACTCACCGATTAGTCCCTTATCAGCCGCCGGACTATATGGTACCAGCTACCGATATCCTGAACAGTGAGTAGATATAAGCCATGGGATGAAACTAACCTCGGTGGAAAACAGCAGTCATTCCCAAAATTGTCCTATGTAGATACATCAAGAAGCATGTTAAGCACAATAATTCATACTTGCACATATAGAACATCACATTGTGAATAACTGGAATAAACAAGACATACTACAAACAACCAAAGATAGCATTTGAAACTGGACATATGCTAACTACAAACAACTGAACAATCAATAAACTTTAAAAGAGGCATATGCTAGCTATAACAGGCTTAACAACAAGAAAATATATGTATTCCTATCGGTATGTTTAAAACTGGATTGATGAAATGTACTACACAGTAAATAATTGCACATATAGAGCATCACATTGTGAACAACTGAAATAAACAAGGCATACTGCAAAGAACCAGATATAGCAATTAAAACTGGACATATTCTCACTACACTACAAAAGGGACTCGACAAAACAAATCATGGGTTTCCTCCTGTGAAGAGGCACGGCAAAACAAATCATGGGTTTCCTCACTTGTCACAGATGGGCTCATTCCTGTGGGAAGAGCACGAACCCTGGATGCGCTCCATTGTGTCGCAGATGGGCTCCTTCCCCTTGGAAGAGCACGGCTGTAGGGTGCCCTCCCTAATGTCGCAGACGAGCGCTTTCCCCTTGGAAGAGCAGCTGGGCTCTTTCCCCTTGGAAGAGTCAGAGAGGGTGCCATCCTCGTCATTGCTGTCGATGAGGTCTGACTTGGAAGCTGTGGATCCCAAGCCAGCGTCGCATAACGTGTCCTTCAGAAATGACAAACGGGGCTCGATGGCGATGTGGAATGGCAAATTGTTGACAACGAGCCAGAGGAGATTAGCGATGGGGCCATGGATGAGATCGAGGGCGGTTGAACCCGAGGGGTTGGGGGTGGGCACCTTAACCTGTGACATAGCCCGCCTCAGGTCATCGCTATCGATGACCTCAATATCGTAGCTGGCGGCTGAGACATGCCCACAAACTCTACCCCGTTGCTTGAGTGTCTGCCGCCAGTAATGGTCGTCAGCTTCCTCGGCGACGTTGGGCGAAGAGACCACTATACACTTCTTTTGGGCCAGTCGCTCCTCGAGCTCCATGGGAAGCGTAGCCGGGCTTAGGCTGCGACGCTTTGGAGTGGGGGATGGGGATCTATGGGAAAGGGGGTGTTTGGCAGGCGTCATCTAAGAAACTCAGGGCGGCCTGGGTATGGATATCGATGGGTAAGCTGCACAGCCAAACCGACATATGTTGACAATGGAGGCCTTGCGGCGGCGCCGGGGAGCTTGCTAGGATTTCGAGCGAGGGAGGGTGTGTGTTTGTGTGCGCATGCCCGAGGAGGTTTTGGTGTGTGTGTGTGTGTGTGTTGTGTCTGTGGAGGGGGGCGGGGTGTTTGAGGAAATGACGCGGGTACTGAAAATTTTACTACGCGGGAGTCAAACGCGGGAGTGAAATGTCGGGCTATTGAAAATTTTGATGATAGTGCATCGCACATGGTCCGGAGATAGCAACCGTGTCTTATGAAACAGAAAAACCCTTGAGGCGGGCAGATATTTTCTAGGCATGCAAGTGAGATTGGGAACAAGAAACATCGCAGACAGTCCGGAGATAACAACCGTGTGCTATGAAACAGAAAAAACCTCGAGGCGGGTAGATATTTTCTAGGGATGCAGGCGGGATTGGGAACAAGAAACATCGCACACGGTCCGGAGATAACAACCGTGTGTTATGAAACAGAAAAACCCTCGAGGCAGGCATATATTTTTGAGAGGGGGAGCCTCGTGGAGCCCAATGTACTGTGCAGATGTGTGCGTGACAGGGGCACCAACTTGGCACACGGTTAATTTTAGTGAACCGTGTCTGTTGCGTTATCCGACTTGTCTAATGTTCATAAATTTGGCGAAAAATGACGCGGGAGAGGGTCAGAACACGAATACACTTGCTTGTGGACCAAATTTATGTATCAAAAGGGTGGTTTGATTTTCAAATACCAAATGCAACTTCGATGTGGCACCTCTCTTGCAAAGCGCACGGTATTGCTTGCCCCCACCCCCTCGTGTTGGCACGAATTGGAAATCCTAAGCTATGAATGCATGCCCCTCCCCCCAACCGAGGTTCACCTAGCAAAGTGCGAAGTAGCTAGCAGCCCCCTCCTCCCTCGTGTCGGCACGAAGGGAATCCTAAGCTATGAATGCATGCCCCCCAACCGAGGTTCATTCACCTAGCAAAGTGCGAAGTAGCTAGTATCCCCCTCCCTCATGTAGGCACGAAGGGAATCCTAAGCTATGAATGCATGCCCCCAACCAAGGTTCACCCTAGCAAAGTGCGAAGTAGCTACAACCCCCCTACCTCGTGTCGGCACGAAGGGAATTCTAAGCTATGAATGCATGCCCCCCAACCGAGGTTCACCCTAGAAAAGTGCGAAGTAGCTAGCAGCCCCCTCCCTCGTGTCGGCACGAAGGGGATCCTAAGCTATGAGTGCATGCCCCCCAACCGAGGTTCACCTAGCAAAGTGCGAAGTAGCTAGCAGCCCCCCTCCCTCGTGTCGGCACGAAGGGAATCCTAAGCTATGAATGCATGCCCCCCAACCGAGGTTCACCTACCAAAGTGCGAAGTGGCTAGCAGCCCTCCCTCCTCGTGTCGGCATGAAGGGAATCCTAAGCTATGAATGCATGCCCCCTCCCCCCAACCGAGGTTCACCTAGCAAAGTGCAAAGTAGCTAGCATCCCCCCACCCCCACCCCTTGTGTCGCCATGAAGGGAATCCCAAGCTATGAATGCATGCCCCCCTGAGGGAGTCCTGGACTAAGGGGTCCTCGGGCGTCCGGCCTGTTAGCCATGGGCAAGACTGATTGGTTGTGAAGATACGAAGACTGAAGAATGCATCCGTGTCCGGATGGGACTCTCCTTGGTGTGGAAGGCAAGCTTGGCGACCAAGCACTACAAGAAAACTGTTAATCCATGACGGATTTCTCATGACGTTCTCACAAATTGTCACGGAAACCGTCATGGGTCTGCAAGATGCGAATGGGCCTCAAGACGATTAACCCATTATGATGGACAACAATGGACCTCACAAAAACCATCACTGATCAACCAGCTAGGCCTCACTTTTTTTATTTATACACCATTTGGACCGTCACGGGTGGCTCCTGCTGTGTGTGCCATTTTGTTTGGCCTATTTGTCAGTCGAATGCAACAGTGAATACGGAAAAAAAAGAAACGAAGAGCGCGCGCGAGAAGGGCGATTTTAAGTCGCCAGCGCGGGGAGTGAAAATTTTCGAGCCAGCCCATTTAACAGGCAGAGTCCACACCATCCTAACCCTAGTTGCCCTTCTCCCGTCTCCTCCCATACCCAACCAGCCGCCGCCGCCACTCCACTTTCCCTCCCTGCATCGCTTCATGTCGCCGCCGCTGGCGCCAGCCCCCTCCATCTATCTCTCACCGGATCCCTCCCCGTCTACCCCACCCCATGCCCCTTCCCATTCAGGTCGCGCCCTCGAGCTGCGGCGGCCCAATCCTGCCTCTCGAGATGACGCGGGACTGACTGGCGGGTTTGGAACCCCCCGAGGTCGGGGACGGCGGGCACGGATCCAGCTCTGCGGCGAGCCAACATGAGTGAGGAATCAACCCTCTCCTCCCCCCAACAGGCCACACACATGCTTCTCCTCTGCTATTTGTTCATCGGGGTTGAGTTTTTACACAGCTTCTTATTTGGCTTGGGGGATTTGCAGGCCAGTCTCGTGGGGATGGTGAGCGGCAAGGCGGAGCTGAACACGGATGTGCCCTTCACGCTAGACAACGGCATCAGCCGCATCAATTTCATCAAATTGTGAGTGCAGCTCGGCAAATGGATTTGTTTTACTTGGGCTCCAGATGTATTTTAGGGGTGCAGTTTTAGAATTTTGTTTGAATTCCATTGCTGGATGTTGGCTATGGGATTTGTCCACTTCTACAACTTCAATCTTCACCGGATTGAAATGTTGTTGGCTGTTAGTACGACAGTGCAAGAAATCCAATAATTGGAATTAAACATGTAGGTTCTTAACCATCTCCACCTAATTCAGAAATTGAGTTCCAAGCTAATCGTAGTCTCCTAAAGATTGTATTAATGGGCTGTCCTCCTTCCTGAAAAAAAACTGCACACCACTACTTGCCTGGCCTCGCACTCTTGCTTCTCAAGGTCGAAAAATCGACCCTCCTGTCATGCTGCTGCTGTTGCCAGGAAACCACACGCCCCTAAAGAGCAACGGGTAAAACTGATGGATGTTGTGACATCGATGTTGCACTGCACACATGTGCAAAGTAATTGCAGTAATATCTTGCACTGTACATCTGTCCATGGCTGGCCTGCGTGACGAGGATGGTTAGATTGATTTACTCCTCTGCTTGGTATGCTTTGCTGTTTGCTATCACTGGGATAGTGGGTTATTCCTCCTTATTCTTCTACGTTTCTAATTGATCTTTAAGTTTTGTATTTCATGAAGTTTCAATTGATTCTAGATTTATGTTAAGAGAAAAAAGCACATTTGGGAATGGATTCTGATTTGTATGTATACATTCAAATTTAAGGTGCTACATTGTTCTTCCCTGGGGGAATTGGTGCAAAATCTATACCAAAAAAATTTCAAGTCCAGGACTAAAGGTGATGTTCTTTTGTTACAGTTCTTATGTATATGTAAGAATTTATCTGTAGTAGGCTGATATGTTCAACCAATTTTCCATCCTATTGATACTTTAAGGATATCGGCATCATGCCGGTGCAAGGTACGCACCGTGTCTCTTCCTCCAATTATCCCATCAGTAGCATATCACTATGGCATATGTGTGATGAAATAATCTTCGGTCAAGATATGTTATTCTTACCATCAAGTACTAACTAGCCTTCTCTTTTCACCATATCTTGTAACTTTTGTTGAATTAATTGGTTGTGAAATACCCATTATTCCTTGCAAAGAATCATGATTATTGATCAAGTGAAAAAGTAGAATAGCAGCCGGTTTGATCCAACTTATTTCTGTAGTAAGTTTTATTTCAGAAAGGAGGTGCGTGTTGGTACTCTTTAATCATGTCTACTTCTAAATGTTATAGCTCACTGTTAAAGTTGTAAGGCTGGTAAAAATAAGCTTTACACAGCTACTTTTCATATGTTTGAAGATTATTATTACTCAAAGTACTGCTAGATTGTAGTTAGTATGTAGATGTTGTTCAAAATTATTTTTTCTCAAGTGATCACATTGTACTACGTATTTCTGGCAGCTATATTTATATCAGTTTTGTTTCTGATTTTGTGAAGTGATCTGCATCCAATCACACACACGAACAATATTTGTTCTGAATTGTTATCATAGTCTATCACATTTGACACCCCCAATATCTCCAGTTCACCGGCGAACACGTTAAATTTATATAGTTATTTTAAACTATGATAAAAGGAGTGCCGCTGGGATGTGTGGAGTGGAGGAAATTTTTTTAGATATATACCTGAATTGATAAGATGTCCAAAGAACATCTAATAATTACATGCATGTAAAACCAGTACAGATTTGTATAGGATGTAGCAGATTTACTGTACTTTGTTTATTTTGCTACCAACTTTAACCGTGGGCTTTTGAACAAGCCAAGTGTGTTTTATACGCTAATTTCAAATAATGAGCATGGCGACATATGCTTAAATGCCTTAAAGGGAATTGTAAATGAAACATTTTTTTAAACTTGTATATAGTCTGCTTTTTTAGTGTGTGTTGCCCACATTTTCATGGTACCTTAATATAGTAGTGGTGTCTATCGGATGATTTCTTGGAAAATAAACTAATATTATTACTCTATAGATTCATATGGGAGTTTGCTGTTATAACTTATTATAATTTTGTATGTCTTTTGGATTCCATGCAGGTTGGGTGGTTAGTCCGTGTTACTTGAGATTGAAGTCTTTTAGCAGGAATTACTTCGGTCCGTATAGCTTCCTGGAAGGGTGCTGGTGTTGGAGACTAAAATCAGCTAGGACATTTTTTCATGGAAGTCATGTTACTCAAAAAAGTTCTCATAGCTCTTTCTAGATATGCTTGTGCTGATTCGATATTAAGCTTTGTTTTGTGAAATCAGACTAAATTGTTGATACTTTGTATTATGATGTGAACAAATGTTAATTTATGAATGAATATAATTTGGTTGTCTTGTTGTAAACTGTGCTGCATTAAGAAAACAAGCTGGACTAGAAAAGGGGCTAATTTGTTGGACTAAAAAATTGGTAGGCTAATGGGCAGGAGCAAAATAATAGCAAATGGGTTGGACTGGACTGAAATTATTGGGCAAGACACTAATTGGGCTGGTTACTACATGAGCCACGCTAGCCTCCACGTCAGGACCACACAGATGCCATGTCAGGTCCACGTTGCTTCCACGTCATGTAAATCAGTGACAATTTGTTCCGTCATAGCCTAGTTTGGGCTGGGCGGGCCTGGGACAGATCCATGACAGCCAACTACCGTCATGGAAGGTACGATGTGAAATTATGACGCGATATACATGACCGATTTCAAGTCCGTCATGGATGGATGCGCATGACAGTTTTTGGCTGATCTGTGATGGACAAAGACCGTCATGTATTAACAAGTTTCTTGTAGTGAAATATGTAGATTCCTTTCTTTGTAACCGACCTTGTGTAACCCTAGATCCTCCCGGTGTCTATATAAACCGGAGGACTTAGTCTGGAGGGCAGACATTACCATAGCCATACAAGCTAGACCTCTAGGGTTCATCCATTATGATCTCATGGTAGATCAATGATGACCCACAAGAATAGGGGATCTATCGTAGTCCTTTCGATAAGTAAGAGTGTCGAACCCAATGAGGAGCAGAAGGAAATGATAAGCGGTTTTCAACAAGGTATTCTCTGCAATCACTGAAATTATCGGTAATAGATAGTTTTGTGATAAGGTAATTTGTAACGAGTAGCAAGTAATAAAAGTAAATAAGGTGCAGCAAGATGGCCCAATCCTTTTTGTAGCAAAGCACAAGCCTGGAAAAACTCTTATATGAAGTAAAGCGCTCCCGAGGACACATGGGAATTATCATCAAGCTAGTTTTCATCACGTTCATATGATTCGTGTTCGGTACTTTGATAATTTGATATGTGGGTGGACCGGTGCTTGGGTGCTGTCCTTACCTGGACAAGCATCCCACTTATGATTAACCCCCATTGCAAGCATCTGCAACTACGACAAAATTATTAAGGTAAACCTAACCATAGCATGAAACATATGGATCCAAATCAGCCCCTTACGAAGCAAAACATAAACTAGGGTTTAAGCTTCTGTCACTCTAGCAACCCATCATCTACTTATTACTTTCCAATGCCTCCCTCTAGGCCCAAACAATGGTGAAGCGTCATGTAGTCAGCGTTCACATGACACCACTAGAGGGATGACAACATACATCTCATCAAAATATCGAACGAATACCAAATTCACATGACTACTAATAGCAAGACTTCTCCCATGTACTCGGGAACAAACGTAACTACTCACAAAGAATATTCATGTTCATAATTAGAGGGGTATTAATATGCATAATGGATCTGAACATATGATCTTCCACCAAGTAAACCAACTAGCATCAACTACAAGGAGTAATCAACACTACTAGCAACCCACAGGTACCAATCTGAGGTTTGGATACAAAGATTGGATACAAGAGATGAACTAGGGTTTGAGATGAGATGGTGCTGGTGAAGATGTTGATGGAGATTGACCCCCTCCCAACGAGAGGATCGTTGGTGACGACGATGGTGATGATTTCCTCCTCCCGAAGAGAAGTTTCCCCGGCAGAACAGCTCCGCCGAAGCCCTAGATTGGTTCCGCCAAGGTTCCGCCTCGTGACGGCGGAGTCTCGTCCCGAAAGCTTCCTTATGATTTTTCCTCAAAAAAAGACTACATATAGCAGAAGATGGGCATCGGAGGGCCACCAGGGGGCCCACAAGGCAGGGGGGCGCGCCCCCACCCTCGTGGCTGGTGGGTGGCCCCCTCTGGTACTTCTTGCTCTCAGTATTTTTTATATATTCTGGAAATAACTTCTGTGAAGTTTCAGGACTTTTGGAGTTGTGCAGAATAGGTCTCTAATATTTTCTCCTTTTCCAGCCTAGAATCCCAGCTGCCGGCATTCTCCCTCTTTATGTAAACCTTGTAAAATAAGAGAGAATAGGCATAAGTATTGTGACATAATGCGTAATAACAGCCCATAATGCAATAAATATCGATATAAAAGCATGATGCAAAATGGACGTATCAACTCCCCCAAGCTTAGACCTCGCTTGTCCTCAAGCGAAAGCCGAAATCGAAAAATATGTCCACATGTTTGGAGATAGAGGTGTCGATAAAAATAAAATACGGACATGAGGGCATCATGATCATTCTTAGAACAACAATATATATATATATATATATATTGTCATATGATCTCTTATGCTAAAGTAACAATTCAATCACAATTTTAAGCATGAATCATAAACTTCATTGAGAACCAACAAAGTCTAATCTCAGTCATTGAGGCAATTGCAATTTATCATAACATAGGAAAGAGTCAATATAAGATCTTTTCAGCAAGTCCACATACTCAACCATCTTTTAGTCTTTCACAATTGCTAACACTAACGCAATATTTATGGGTATGAAGTTTTAATCGGCACAGAGAAAGATATGGGCTTATAGTTTTGCCTCCCAACGTTTTACCTCAAGGGTAATGTCAACAATAATAGTTCATGAAGACTCACATCCAATTAGCTATATATATCAAGATCTTTCCAACATATTGTGCTTGCCAAAGGATAAAATGTAAAAAGGAAAGGTGAAGATGACCATGACTCTTATGTAAGTTAGAAGATAAAAGTAAAAGATAGGCCCTTCATAGAGGGAAGCAGAGGTTGTCATGCGCTTTTATAGTTGGATGCACAAAGTCTTAATGCGAAAGAACATCACTTTATATTGCCACTTGTGATATGGACCTTTATTATGCAGTCCGTCGCTTTTATTTCTTCCATATCACAAGATCGTATAAAGCTTATTTTCTCCCACACTAATAAGTCATACATATTTAGAGAGCAATTTTTATTGCTTGCACCGATGACAACTTACTTGAAGGATCTTACTCAATCCATAGGTAGATATGGTGGACTCTCATGGCAACACTGGGTTTAGGTATATTTGGAAGCACAAGTAGTATCTCTACTTGGTGCAAAGAAGTTGGCTAGCATGAGAGGGAAAGGCAAGCTCAACATGTTGGACGATCCATGACAATATAATTTATCTCAAATGTAAGAAAACATAACCCATTGCGTTGTCTTCCTTGTCCAACGTCAACTCTTATCATGTCATACTTTAATGAGTGCTCACAATCATAAAAGATGTCCAAGATAGTATATTTATATGTGAACCTCTCTTTCTTTATTACTTCCTATTCATTGCAACGATGACCAAAATTATGTTTGTCAACTCTCAACAACTTTTATTCATCATACTCTTTATATGTGAGCTCATTACTCTCCATAAGATCCATATGATCTCTTTATTTCTTTTTATTTCTTCTCTTTTATTTTATTCCCTCAAGATCATAGCAAAATCATCAAGCCCTTGACTCAACACTAATCTTTATTATATATAGCTCCCGGACTCAATTACATAGAAGGATCATAAAGCAAAACTCACAACTAGATCATACTAAAACTTTATTCTAATAGATCAAGATATTATCAAAAGGATCAAACTAAGAAAAACGGTAAAGATAAAAGTGATGGTGATACGATACCGGGGCACTCCCCCAAGCTTGGCAGATGCCAAGGGGAGTGCCCATACCAGATACTCAGTTCTTCTTTTTTGGTGAAGAAGGTGGAGTTGTTGACGATGGATAGTCGCACATCGAGCGTAGGAGGTCCTCCAACTTGCGGATAATGCCCTTGAGTGTGATGATATGCTCCTTCAACAAAATATTTTCATGTGTGAGATACTTGTTTTGTATCCGAGCTAACTTAATCATCTTGAAAGCTTCGATCTCAGTTGGGGTAAGAAGATTGTGATCAAGTTGAAGGATGTCTTCTGCTGCCGGGACTTGGTCCTCCGTGGCCTTCTTGATCCCTTCATCCTTGTTGATCTCCATAGGTTCTTCCCTCTTCAGCTCTATCTTCATTAGCCAAGCATAGTTGTCACCATTGTTGGAGGAGGGGGACGACATGATGCCTGACCTTGACAACCCTGACAAAAAACAGCTCGAAATAAGAACAGGAGATATTTGCGTCATACAGTAGTCAAAACCTTCGGGAGATTATATAATGAATTTTTACCAACCAAAATAAGTATCGTGCAAGAAAACGGAGTCCGGAGAGTGCACGAGGTGCCCACGAGGCAGGGGCGCGCCCTGCACCCTCGTGGAAGCCTCGTGTCCTTTCCGGTCTGCTTCTTATTTTCCTATTTTTCTAAATATTCCAAAATGGAGAAAAATTGCCATTACAACTGTTTTGGAGTCGGTTTACTTACCGTACCACATACCTATTCCTTTTCGGAGTCTGAAACGTTCTAGAAAGTGTCCCTTATGTATTCCTCCAGGGTTACAGTTTCAATAATATTGGTTTCAACATTTATGGGATTACCTGAGATATAATGTTTGATTCTTTGACCGTTCACCACCTTTGGATTTGTGCCTTCAAAGTTGTTGATTTTTATGGCACCGGAACGATAGACCTCCTCGATAACGTAAGGACCTTCCCATTTAGAGTGAAGTTTTCCTGCAAAAAATCTTAAACGAGAGTTGTATAACAATACATAATCACCTACATTAAACTCACGCTTTTGTATCCTTTTATCATGCCATCTTTTAACTTGTTCTTTAAACAATTTGGCATTTTCATAGGCTTGGGTTCTCCATTCATCAAGTGAGCTAATGTCAAATAACCTCTTCTCACCGGCAAGTTTGAAATCATAATTGAGCTCTTTAATAGCCCAATATGCCTTATGTTCTAGTTTGAGAGGTAAGTGACATGCTTTTCCATAAACCATTTTATACGGAGACATACCCATAGGATTTTTATATGCAGTTCTATAAGCCCATAATGCATCATCAAGTTTCTTGGACCAATTCTTTCTGGATCTAGTAACAGTCTTTTGCAAAATTAATTTGAGCTCTCTGTTACTCAATTCTACTTCACCACTAGACTGTGGGTGATAAGGAGATGCAATTATATGATTAATGTCATACTTAGCAAGCATTTTACGAAAGGCACCATGAATAAAATGTGAAAGACCATCAGTCATTAAATATATAGGGACTCCAAACCTCGGGAAAACAACTTCTTTAAGCATCTTAATAGAGGTGTTATGATCAGCACTACTAGTTGGAATAGCCTCTACCCACATAGTAGCGTAATCAACATCAACTAAAATATGTGTATACCCATTAGAGGAAGGAAAAGGTCCCATATAATCAAGGAACAATTGTATTCGTGCCCCTAGTTGGGTCACGCTCGACTGATTTGCCCCTATTTTTTCAACAATTGCGGTTTTGCCCAGCTCACTTCACTCGCCTTGTGTTTTTGCCCTTCCGGGGCGGTTCTGACAAATCACGGTTCGCCACGTGGCGAATGCTCACTGGTCGGAACCGCCCCGGAAGGGCAAAAACATAAGGCGAGTGAAGTGAGCTGGGCAAAACCGCAATTGTTGAAAAAATAGGGGCAAATCAGTCGAGCGTGACCCAACTAGGGGCACGAATACAAAAATCCCTATAATCAATGCCCCAGGCATCAAATGGTTCAATAACAAGTGAATAATTCATAGGCATTTCTTAATGTCTACTAATATTACCAATTCTTTGACATTCATCACAAGACAAGACAAACTTACGGGCATCCTTGAAGAGAGTAGGGCAATAAAAACCGGATTGCAATACCTTATGTGCAGTTCTATCTCCAGCATGGTGTCCTCCATAAGCCTCAGAGTGACACTTGCGTAGGATATGTTCCTGTTCATGCTCAGGTAGACAACGTATAATAATACCATCTACTCCTTCTTTATAAAGATGTGGGTCATCTCAAAAGTAATGTCTCAAATCATAGAAGAACTTTTTCTTTTGCTGGTATGTGAAACTAGGTGGTATAAACTTAGCGACAATGTAATTAGCATAATCAGCATACCATGGAGCAGTTCGAGAAGCATTTATGACATTTAATTGTTCATCAGAAAAGCTATCATCAATAGGTAGTGGGTCATCAAGAACATTCTCTAACCTAGACAAGTTGTCTGCAACGGGGTTCTCAGCTCCCTTTCTATCAATAATATGCAAATCAAATTCTAGTAGCAGGAGAACCCATCTAATAAGTCTAGGTTTAGCATCTTTCTTTTCCATAAGGTATTTAATAGCAGCATGATCAGTGTGAATAGATACTTTAGAATCAACAATATAAGGTCTGAACTTATCACAAGCAAAAACAAGTGCTAAAAATTCTTTTTCAGTAGTAGCATAATTTCTCTGGGCATTGTCTAGAGTTTTACTAGCATATTGAATACCATTTAATTTCTTATCAACTCTTTGCCCTAGAACAGCACCTACAGCATAATCACTAGCATCACACATAATTTCAAAGGGTAAATTCCAATCAGGTGGCTGAATAATAGGTGCAGAAATTAATGCTTTCTTAAGCATTTCAAATGCTTCTACACAATCATCATCAAAGACGAAATGAATATCTTTTTGTAATAGATTAGTCAGAGGCCGAGAAATTTTTGCGAAGTCCTTAATGAACCTCTTATAAAAACCGGCGTGACCGAGGAAACTTCTTATACCTTTAATGTCCTTGGGACATGGCATCTTTTCAATAGCATCAACTTTAGCTTTATCAACTTCAATGCGTCTTTCAGAAATTTTATGCCCCAAGACAATACCTTCATTAACCATAAAGTGGCATTTCTCCCAATTCAGAACAAGATTAGTTTCTTCATATCTCTACAAAACTCGATTAAGGTTGCTCAAGCAATCATCAAAAGAGGATCCATAAACGGAGAAATCGTCCATGAAAACCTCACAAATCTTTTCACAAAGTCAGAGAATATAGCCATCATGCATCTTTGAAAGGTAGCAGGTGCATTACATAAACCAAAAGGCATAGGTCTACAAGCAAAAGTACCAAAAGGGCAAGTAAAAGTGGTCTTTGCTTGATCATCAGCTGACACAGGTATTTGAGAGAAACTAGAGTAACCATCTAGAAAGCAAAAATGTGTATGTTTGGATAATATTTCTAACATTTGATCAATAAAAGGTAAGGGGTAATGATCTTTTTAGTAGCCTTATTTAATTTGCGGAAATCAATTACAATCCTATAACCTGTAATAATTCTTTGCGAAATCAATTCATCTTTATCATTAGGAACAACAGTAATACCTCCCTTCTTAGGGACACAATGGACAGGACTTACCAACTGACTATCAGCAACGGGATAAATTATACCTGCCTCAAGGAGCTTTAATATTAGCTTTCTTACCACTTCTTTCATCTTAGGATTCGACCGTCATTGGTGATCAATAACTGGTTTGGCATCTTTTTCCAAATTTATTTTGTGTTGACATAGAGTGGGACTAATGCCCTTAAGATCATCAAGAGTATATCCAATAGCAGCACGGTGCTTCTTCAGAGTTTTCAATAATTTTTCTTCTTCATGCTCTGAAAGGTTAGCACTAATAATAACAGGATATATCTTCTTTTCATCAAGATAAGCATATTTAAGGGTATCAGGTAATGGTTTAAGCTCAAACACGGGATCACCCTTGGGTGGAGGAGGGTCCCCTAGTATTTTAACAGGCAAATTGTGTTTCAGAATGGGTCCTTGTTTAAAGAATACTTCATCTATTTCCCTTCTTTCATTCATAAACATATCATTCTCATGGTCTAGCAAATATTGTTCTGAAGGATCATTAGGAGACACGTCAATAGAAGCAAGACCAATAATTTTGTCTTTGCTAGGCAATTCTTCATCATGGGGTTGTCTACGAAATTTAGCAAAATTAAACTCATGAGACATATCCCCTAAACTAGCAGAAACAATATCCTCATTGCAGTCTATCTTAGCATTAACAGTATTCAAGAAGGGTCTACCAAATATAATGGGACAAAAGCTATCTTGTGGGGAACCAGGAATAAGAAAATCTACAGGATATTTAATCTTGCCACACAAGACTTCAGCATCTCTAACAATCCCAATTGGTGAAATAGTATCTCTATTACCAAGCTTAATGGTAACATCCATATCTTCTATCTCAGTTGGTGCAATATCATGCATAATTTCTTTGTATAAGGAAATAGGTATTGCACTAGCACTAGCACCCATATCACACAAGCCATGATAACAATGATCTCCTATTTTAACAGAAATAACAAGCATGCCTACCACAGGTCTATGTTTATCTTTAGTACCAGGTTTATCAATTCTAGCAGTCTCATCACAGAAATAAATAACATGCCCATCAATATTATCAACCAAGAGATCTTTAACAATAGCAATATTAGGTTCAACTTTAACTTGCTCAGGAGGTGTATAAGTTGTAATATTACTTTTACGAACCACAGTTGAAGCTTTAGCATGATCCTTTATTCAAACAGGGAAAGGTGGTTTCTCAACATAAGAAGTAGGAACAATAGGATCATTATAAGCGATAGTTTTTTCTTCAACTTTAATAGGTGCAACTACTTTTGTTTCAATGGGAGGATTATATTTAAACCACTTCTCCTTAGGGAGATCAACATGAGTAGCAAAGGATTCACAGAAAGAAGCTACTATCTCAGAGTCAAGTCCATATTTAGTGCTAAATTTACGGAAAACATCGGTATCCATAAAAGATTTAACACAATAAAACTTAGGTGTTATACCTGACTCCTTACCTTTATCGAGATCCCAATCTTCAGAGTTGCGTTTAATTCTCTCCAATAAATTCCATTTGAATTCAATAGTCTTCATCATAAAGGAACCAGTACAAGAAGTATCGAGCATGGAGCGATTGCCGTCAGAAAGCCGAGCATAAATTTTTTGAATAATCATTTCTCTTGAGAGCTCATGATTGGGGCCTGAATATAACATTGACTTAAGCCTCCCCCGAGCTTGAGCGATGCTTTCTCCTTCGCGAGGCCAAAAATTATATATATAATTACGATCACGATGAACAAGATGCATAGGATAAAATTTCGGATGAAATTCCAATTTCAATCGCTTATAGTCCCATGATCCCATATCATCACATAGCCTATACCATGTTAATACATCTCCCTTTAAAGATAAAGGGGAGACCTTCTTCTTGATAACATCATCGGGCATACCTGCAAGCTTAAATAATCCACAAACTTCATCCACATAGATTAGGTGTAAGTCGGGATGCAATGTTCCATCTCCTGCAAAAGGATTAGCTAGCAGTTTCTCTATCATACCCGAAGGAATTTTGAAGTAAACATTTTCATTTTCAGTAGATTGAGGAGCAACAATTTTCTCTACCAGTCGGGGTGAAGATACCCCGAGCAAGCCCCTCAAAGGATTACTTTCCATAGTAACAAGTGACAGTAAATTTCAGCACACTATATAAATTTTTCCTTACCAAATACCACCTACCAAAGGCGCTTCACTCCCCGGCAATGGCGCCAGAAAAGAGTCTTGATGACCCAAAAGTATAGGGGATCTATCGTAGTGCTTTCGATAAGTAAGAGTGTCGAACCCAACGAGGAGCAGAAGGAAATGATAAGCGGTTTTCAGCAAGGTATTCTCTGCAATCACTGAAATTATCGGTAACAGATAGTTTTGTGATAATGTAATTTGTAACGAGTAGCAAGTAATAAAAGTAAATAAGGTGCAGCAAGATGGCCCAATCCTTTTTGTAGCAAAGGACTGATACATCCATTTTGCATCATGCTTTTATATTGATATTTATTGCATTATGGGCTGTTATTACACATTATGTCACAATAATTATGCCTATTCTCTCTTATTTTACAAGGTTTATATGAAGAGGGAGAATGCCGACAGCTGGGATTCTGGGCTCGAAAAGGAGCAAATATTAGAGACCTATTCTGCACAGCTCCAAAAGTCCTGAAACTTCACGGAAGACGTTTTCAGAATATATAAAAAAATACTCAGCGGAAGAGATTCACCAGGGGGGCCACACCCTGCCCACGAGGGTGGGGGGGGGCGCCCCCTACCTCGTGGGCTCCCTGGTGGCCCTTCGATGGCTATCTTCTTCTATATGAAGTCTTTCGATGGGTAAAAAAGAAGCCATCTTCTCGGACGAAACTCCGCTGCCACGAGGCGGAACCTTGGCGGAACCAATCTAGGGCTCTGGCGGAGCTGTTCTGCTGGGGAAACTTCCCTCTCGGAGGGGGAAATCATCGCCATCGTCATCACCAACACTCCTCTCATCGGTTTATTTGGTGAAAGATTATATGTTCAGATCCTATATGCATATTATTACCCCTCTGATTATGGACATGTTTATGCTTTGTGAGTAGTGACGTTTGTTCCTGAGGACATGGGAGAAGTCTTGCTATTAGTAGTCATGTGAATTTGGTATTCGTTCAATATTTTGATGAGATGTATGTTGTCTGTCCTCTAGTGGTGTTATGTGAACGTCGACTACATGACACTTCACCATTATTTGGTCCTAGAGGAAGGCATTGGGAAGTAATAAGTAGATGATGGGTTGCTAGAGTGACAGAAGCTTAAACCCTAGTTTATGCGTTGCTTCGTAAGGGGCTGATTTGGATCCATATGTTTCAAGTTATGGTTAGGTTTACCTTAATACTTTTGTTGTAGTTGTGGATGCTTGCAATAGAGGTTAATCATAAGTGGGATGCTTGTCCAAGTAAGGACAGTACCCAAGCACCGGTCCACCCACATACCAAATTATCAAAGTACCGAACGCGAATCATATGAGCGTGATGAAAACTAGCTTGATGATATTCCCATGTGTCCTCGGGAGCGCTTTTCCCTATATAAGAGTTTGTCCAGGCTTGTCCTTTGTTACAGAAAGGATTGGGCCACCTTGCTGCACTTTATTTACTTTTGTTACTTGTTGCTCGTTACAAATTATCATATCAAAAAACTATCTATTACCACTTGTTTCAGTACTTGTAGTGAATACCTTGCTGGAAGCCGCTTATCATTTCCTTCTGCTCTGTAACGCCCCGAGACCGATGTGCCAGGTGTCGTCCAGTTATTCGCTGTTGTTGCCATGTCTTTTGCTTGCGTGTTGCATCTTGTCATGTCATCATGTGCATTGCATCATCATGTTTTCGAAACTTGCATCCGTCCCGGTCTCCTCGTTCCATCCGTTGTCCGTTCTGAGCCCAGACACACTTGCATGCGCCCGCGGCATGTCCGAAATATTATTTTATAAGTGGCCGGAAATGTTCTCGGATTGGGTTGAAAGTTGGCGTGTGGTCTTATTATAGTGTAGATAGACCGCCTGTCAAGTTTCATCGCATTTGGAGTTCGTTTGATAGCCCAACCGTTAAACTATAGCGGCATTATAGCCGGGCAAACGTCGGACGTTTTCGGTCTCCGGAAACAGTTGCCGGGCTGCACTCCTCTCCTCTCATCTCAGCCCAACCTCTCTTCACAGCCCACTAGCCCACCTATCTAACCCCCCTCCACTCCGGGTCCTCCGATCGAGATCGAACGGCTCTGGAACAGACTAAAACCCCCAACCCTAGCTCCTCCTGCTATATATAGCAGCCCCCTTGCCATTTTTGGCCTTCTCCTTCCTCCTCCTCGAAATCCGCGCCCCCAATCATTAGCCAGCCGCCTCCCACCTCCTCTCCTCTATTTCCACCGCCGGCCACCTCGTCCCTGCCACTTGGTGCCATCCTGGTGGCCAGCCGCCACCACGCAGGACGCCCGCAGCCAATGGGAAGCTGCCACATCGCCTCCCCGCGCCCCACATCGCCCCGCGTCGCCAGGCCCGCTCCAGGCCCTCCCGGGCCCCGATCTGGGCTCTGAGGCCCGCACCGCGCCGCTCCCTGCTCCCCGAGCTCCAGATCGGGAGAGGGAGATCCCGATCCGAGCTCCTCCGCCGCGTTGCCCCGTCGTCCGCGCTCGCCGGCGACGAGCGCCGCCCATCGCAGACCTCCAGAAAGCCAGCCTCGCCGCCCTGCCTCTCTACTTCCTTCTCCTCCCTCCTTCGGCCTCTCCCTCTTAATTCTCCCTCTCTCTCACAGGTGCCCGCCGCCGCCGCCCAGGGAGCTCGTCGTTGGCCCCGTCTTCGCCAGATCCGGCCGGGATCCACCGGATCCGGGGCCCTGCGACCCGTTCCCGGCCTCTCCAGCTTCGCCGAACCCCGCCGTCGCCGGAGTTTTGTCACGCCGCCGCCTTGTTCTTCTGCCCGTGAGGCGCACGAGAGAAGGACGATGCCGACGCTCGCCCCTCTCGCCCGCATGGGCCACCGCACGCCCTGGCCTGGCCCAGCTCCCTGCTCGGTCTCCAAGGCCCAGCTCCTCTTCGCCAGATCCGCCGGCCCACCGCTCTGCTTCCCCTTCGGCCCGTTGGCCCAGTGTGAGAAGCCACCATTTTCCCTCGGCCTGTGCGCTGCATACTATCCTGCGCCCATGCTCTGTTCCAGATTCGGCCCGTTGTGTTTTTTTCCTGGTCCTGTGAATTTTGCTAATTTCCTGAGACTGCAGTTTTGCAGAAAACCCCTTCATGATCATGCATATTGTAACTCACAAACGATGCATCATACTAAAATAAACTTAATATGAAAATGCTTAGAATTGCATCTAGTTTAATAATTTGTAATTTTCTTCCATGGTTAAAATGATTAAATTGCTGTTTGTGTAGATTTACTCTTATGACATGCTAAAATGCTTTATTTCATAACTAAATAACCGTAACTCGGATTTTAATAATCTTTATATGTAAATGGGGTGGAATTTTGCCTAGTTTAACATGGTGGCATAACTTTGCATGTTTAACAACTATAAAATTTGATTTAGGGCAGAACAGTACCATAACCAAAGTATGCTCATGAGGAGTTTCCGGAAATGTTGTTCGTTGCTTCCGGCCTCATTTAAACTTGACTAGATGGGTAGTTTTCTTTGCTTCACCCTCTTGCCATGTTTAACAACATTTAATATTGTTGGGTACATAAACAAGATCGAACTTAATAAGTCACGTGGTGTTTCGTCAATATGAGCTCCACTTAATTTGTAGTATTGCTTGTGCATTTTGCCATGCCATTTATCATTAAACCGGACATGCATCATACTTGTTTGCACATCGTGCCATGCTTATGTGATGTTTGTTCACCATGATTGTTTGCTTCTTTCCGGTGTTGCTTCTTCGGGTTGGTTCCGATAACGTCGTGTTGTGAGGATTCGTTCGACTATGTCCGTTTGTCTTCTTCATGGACTCGTTCTTCTTCCTTGCGGGATCTCAGGCAAGATGATCATACCCTCGAAATCACTTCTATCTTTGCTTGCTTAGTTGCTCGCTCTTTTGCTATGCCTATGCTGCGATACCTACCACTTGCTTATCTTGCCTCCCATATTGTTGAACCAAGCCTCAAACCCACCTTATCCTAGCAAACCGTTGTTTGGCTATGTTACCGCTTTGCTCAGCCCCTCTTATAGCGTTGTTAGTTGCAGGTGAAGATTGAAGTTTGTTCCTTGTTGGAACATGGAGATGTTGTTCCTTGTTGGAACATGTTTACTTGTTGGGATATCACAATATATTTTATTTAATTAATGCACCTATATACTTGGTAAAGGGTGGAAGGCTCGGCCTTATGCCTAGTGTTTTGTTCCACTCTTGCCGCCCTAGTTTCCGTCATATCGGTGTTATGTTCCCGGATTTTGCGTTCCTTACGCAGTTGGGTTATAATGGGAACCCCTTGACAGTTCGCTTTGAATAAAACTCCTCCAGCAAGGCCCAACCTTGGTTTTACCATTTGCCACCTAGCCTCTTTTTCCCTTGGATTAGGCCAGCCCAAGGGTCATCTTATTTTAACCCCCCCTCCCCGGGCCAGTGCTCCTCTGAGTGTTGGTCCAACCCAGAGCACCGTGCAGGGCCATCCCTTGGCAACTTGGGTTACGTCGGCTCCTGTACGCTTAGCTTATCCGGTGTGCCCTGAGAACGAGATATGTGCAGCCCCTATCGGGATTTGTCGGCACAGCGGGTGGTCTTGCTGGACTTGTTTTACCATTGTCGAGGATGTCTTGTAGAACCAGGATACCGAGCCTGATCGGAATGTTTCGGGAGGAGGTCTATTCCTTTGTTGACCGTGAGAGCTTGTCATGGGCTAAGTTGGGACACCCCTGTAGGGATCTAAACTTTCGAAAGCTGTGCCCGCGGTTATGGGCAGATGGGAATTTGTTAACGTCCGGTTGTAGATAACTTGAACCTTAACTTGATTAAAATGAATCAACTGCGTGTGTAACCGTGATGGTCTCTTTTCGGCGGAGTCCGGGAAGTGAACACGGTGTTGGAGTTATGCTTGACATAGGTTGTTCTAGGATCACTTCTTGATCATACTTTTATCGACCGTGCTTTGCCTTCTCGTCTCGCTCTCATTTGCGTATGTTAGCCACCATATATGCTAGTCGCTTGCTGCAGCTCCACCTCATACCTTTTACCTTACTCATAAGCTTAAATAGTCTTGATCGCGAGGGCGCGAGATTGCTGAGTCCCCGTGACTCACAGATACTTCCAAACCAGCTTGCAGGTGCCGTTGAACCGTGCAGATGACGCAACCAAGCTCACAGAGGAGCTCGATGAAGATCTTGTCCTTTGTGTTGTTTTGTTCTAGTTGATTAGTAGTGGAGCCCAATTGGGGTCGATCGGGGACCGTGTCGCATTTGGGGTTCTTCTTTTATTTTGGCGTCGTAGTCGGGCCATGAGTGTTTGGATGATGTAATGTTATTTATGTACTTGATTGACGTGGCGAGTGTAAGCCAACTATGTTATCTCCCCTTTTATTATCATATTACATGGGATGTTGTGAAGATTGCCTAACTTGCGACATATGCCTTCAATGCGATTATGCCTCTAAGTCGTGCCTCGACACGTGGGAGATATAGTCGCATCGAGGGTGTTACATGCTCCTCGTTGGGTTAGGCACTCTTACTTATCTAAAGGACTACGATAGATCCCCTATACTTGTGGGTCATCAAGACTCTTTTCTGGCACCATTGCCGGGGAGTGAAGCGCCTTTTGTAGGTGGAATTTGGTAAGGAAAAATTTATATAGTGTGCTGAAATTTACTGTCACTTGTTACTATGGAAAGTAATCCTCTGAGGGGCTTGTTCGGGGTATCTTCACCCCGGCCAGTAGAGCAAAGAGTTTTCCTCAACCTACTGAACCTACTGAAAATGAAAATGTCTGATTTGAAATTCCTTCGGGTATGATAGAAAAACTGCTAGCTAATCCCTTTTTAGGAGATGGAACAAAACATCCTGATGAGCATCTAATATATGTGGATGAAGTTTGTGGATTATTTAAGCTTGCAGGTGTACCCGGAGATTTTGTTAAGAAGAAGGTCTTCCCTTTATCTTTGAAGGGAGATGCATTGACATGGTATAGGCTATGTGATGATATGGGGTCATGGAACTACAAACGATTGAAATTGGAATTTCATCAGAAGTTTTATCCTATGCATCTTGTTCATCGTGATCGCAATTATATGTATAATTTTTGGCCTCGCGAAGGAGAAAGCATCGCTCAAGCTTGGGGAGGCTTAAATCAATGTTATATTCATGCCCCAATCATGATCTCCCAAGAGAAATGATTATTCAAAAAATTTATGCTCGGCTTTCTGATAGCAATCGCACCATTCTTGATACTTCTTGTGCCGGCTCTTTTATGATGAAGACTATTGAATTCAAATGGGATTTATTGGAAAGAATTAAACGCAACTCTGAAGATTGGGACCTCGACAAAGGTAAGGAGTCAGGTATGACACCTAGGTTTGACTGTGTTAAATCTTTTATGGATACCGATGTTTTCCATAAATTTAGCACTAAATATGGACTTGACTCTGAGATAGTATCTTCTTTTTGTGAATCTTTTGCTACTTATGTTGATCTCCCCAAGGAGAAGTGGTTTAAATATAATCCTTCCATAGAAGTAAAAGTAGCTGCACCTATTAAATTTGAAGAAAAGATTGTCACTTATAATGATCCTATTGTTCCTACTTCTTATGTTGAGAAACCACCTTTTCCTGTTAGGATAAAGGATCATGCTAAAGCTTCAACTGTGGTTCGTAAAAGCAATATTAAAACTTATACACCTCATGAACAAATTAAAGTTGAACCTGATATTGCTATTGTTAAAGATCTCTTGTCTGATAATATTGATGGGCATGTTATTTATTTCTGTGATGAAACTGCTAGAATTGCTAAACCTTCTGCTAAAGATAAACCTAGACCTGTGTCAGGCATGCCTGTTATTTCTGTTAAAATAGGAGATCATTGTTATCATGGCTTATGTGATATGGGTGCCAGTGCTAGTGCAATACCTATTAGCCCATATAGAGAAATCATGCATGATATTGCACCTGTTGAGTTAGAGGATATTGATGTCACAATTAAACTTTCCAATAGAGATATTATTTCAATGGGAATTGTTAGAGATGTTGAAGTCTTTTGTGGGAAAACTAAATATCCTGCTGATTTTCTTGTTCTTGGTTCCCCACAAGATAGCTTTTGTCCCATTATATTTGGTAGACCCTTCTTGAACACTGTTAATGCTACCATAGATTGCAAAAGGGATGTTGTTACTATTGGTTTAGATGATATGACTCACGAATTTAATTTCTCTAAATTTAGTAGACAACACCGTGAAGAAGAATTATCTAGTAAGGATGAAATTATTGGTCTTGCTTCTATTGCCGTACCTCCTAGTGATCCTTCAGAACAATATTTGCTAGATAATGAAAATGATATGTTTATGAATGAAAGGAGGGAAATAGATGAAGTATTATTTAAACAGGAAGCTATTCTGAAACACAATTTTCCTTTTGAAATCCTAGGGGATCCCCTCCACCCAAGGGTGATCCCGTGTTCGAGCTTAAACCATTGCCTGATACTCTTAAATATGCTTATCTTGATGAAAAGAAGATATATCCTGTTATTATTAGTGCTAACCTTTCAGAGCATGAGGAAGAGAGATTATTGAAAACTCTGAAGAAGCACCGTGCTGCTATTGGGTATACTCTTGATGTTCTTAAGGGCATTAGTCCCACTCTATGTCAACATAAAATTAATTAGTAAGAAGATGCTAAACCAGTTCGTGATCATCAACGACGGCTGAATCCAAAATGAAAGAAGTGATAAGAAACGAAATACCAAAACTCATTGAGGCAGGTATAATCTATCCCATTGCTGATAGTCAGTGGGTAAGTCCTATCCATTGTGTCCCTAAGAAGGGAGGTATTACTGTCGTTCCTAATGATAAAGATGAACTGATTCCTCAAAGAATTATTACAGGTTATAGGATGGTAATTGATTTCCGCAAATTAAATAAGGCCACTAAAAAGGATCATTACCCCTTACCTTTTATCGATCAAATGCTAGAAAGATTATCCAAACATACACATTTTTGCTTTCTAGATGGTTATTCTAGTTTCTCTCAAATACCTCTGTCAGCCAAAGATCAATCAAAGACTACTTTCACTTGCCCTTTTGGTACTTTTGCTTATAGACGTATGCCTTTTGGTCTATGTAATGCACCTGCTACCTTTCAAAGATGCATGATGGCTATATTCTTTGACTTTTGTGAAAAGATTTGTGAGGTTTTCATGGACGATTTCTCCGTCTATGGATATTCTTTTGATGATTGCTTGAGCAACCTTGATCGAGTTTTGCAGAGATGTGAAGAAACTAATCTTGTCTTGAATTGGGAAAAGTGCCACTTTATGGTTAATGAAGGTATTGTCTTGGGGCACAAAGTTTCTGAAAGAGGTATTGAGGTTGATAAAGCCAAGGTTGATGCTATTGAGAAGATGCCATGTCCCAAGGACATCAAAGGTATAAGAAGTTTCCTTGGTCATGCTGGATTTTATAGGAGGTTCATTAAGGAATTCTCAAAAAATTCTCGGCCTTTGACTAATTTATTACAAAAAGATATACCATTTGTTTTTTATGATGATTGTGTAGAAGCATTTGAAATACTTAAGAAAGCATTGATCTCTGCACCTATTGTTCAGCCACCTGATTGGAATTTACCCTTTGAAATTGTGTGTGATGCTAGTGATTATGCTGTAGGTGCTATTCTAGGACAAAGATTTGATAAGAAATTAAATGTTATTCAATATGCTAGTAAAACCCTAGACAATGCTCAAAGAAATTATGCTACTACTAAAAAAGAATTCTTAGCAGTTGTATTTGCTTGTGATAAGTTCAGACCTTATATTGTTGATTCTAAAGTAACTAGTCACACTGATCATGCTGCTATTAAATATCTTATGGAAAAGAAAGATGCTAAACCTAGACTTATTAGATGGGTTCTCTTGCTACAAGAATTTGATTTGCATATTATTGATAGAAAGGGAGCTGAGAACCCCGTTGCAGACAACTTGTCTAGGTTAGAGAATGTTCTTGATGACCCACTACCTATTGACAATAGCTTTCCTGATGAGCAATTAAATGTCATAAATGCTTCTCATACTGCTCCATGGTATGCTGATTATACTAATTACATTGTTGCTAACTTTATACCACCTAGTTTCACATACCAGCAAAAGAAAAAGTTCTTCTATGATTTGAGGCATTACTTTTGGGATGACCCACATCTTTATAAAGAAGGAGTAGATGGTGTTATTAGACGTTGTGTACCTAAGCATGAACAGGGACAGATCCTACGCAAGTGTCACTCCGAAGCTTATGGAGGACACCATGCTGGAGATAGAACTGCACATAAGGTATTGCAATCTGGTTTTTATTGGCCAACTCTCTTCAAGGATGCCCGTAAGTTTGTCTTATCAGGTGATGAATGTCAAAGAATTGGTAATATTAGTAGACGTCAAGAAATGCCTATGAACTATTCACTTGATATTTACCCATTTGATGTTTGGGGCTTTGACTATATGGGACCTTTTCCTTCCTCTAATGGATATACACATATGTTAGTTGTTGTTGATTACATTACTAAGTGGGTAGAAGCTATTCCAACTAGTAGTGCTGATCATAACACTTCTATTAAAATGCTTAACAAAGTTATTTTTCCAAGATTTGGAGTCCCTAGATATTTAATGACCGATGGTGGTTCACATTTTATTCATGGTGCTTTCCGTAAAATGCTTGGTAAGTATGATGTTAATCATGGAATTGCATCCCCTTATCACCCTCAGTCTAGTGGTCAAGTAGAATTGAGTAATAGAGAGCTCAAATTAATTTTGCAAAAGACTGTTAATAGATCTAGAAATAATTGGTCCAAGAAACTTGATGATGCATTATGGGCCTATAGAACTGCATATAAAAATCCTATGGGTATGTCTTCGTATAAAATGGTTTATGGAAAAGCATGTCACTTACCTCTCGAACTAGAACACAGGGCATATTGGGCTATTAAAGAGCTCAATTATGATTTTAAACTTGCTAGTGAGAAGAGGTTATTTGATATTAGCTCACTCGATGAATGGAGAACCCAAGCCTATGAAAATGCCAACTTGTTTAAAGAAAAACTTAAAAGATGGCATGATAAAAGGATACAAAAGCATGAGTTTAATGTAGGTGATTATGCATTGCTATACAACTCTCGTTTAAGATTTTTTGCAGGAAAACTTCTCTCTAAATGGGAAGGTCCTTATGTTATCGAGGAGGTCTATCATTCCGGTGCCATAAAAATCAACGACTTCGAAGGCACAAATCCGAAGGTGGTGAATGGTCAAAGAATCAAACATTATATCTCAGGTAATCCCATAAATGTTGAAACCAATGTTATTGAAACCGAACCCCAGAGGAATACATAAGGGACACTTTCCAGAACGTTTCAGACTCTGAAAAGGAATAGGTATTTGGTACGGTAAGTAAACCGACTCCAAAACAGTTTTTAAGGCAATATTTCTCTGTTTTGGAATACTTAGAAAAATAGCAAAAATAAGAAGCAGTCCAGGAAGGACACGAGGACTCCACGAGGGTGGAGGGCGCGCCCCCTACCTCGTGGGCACCTCGTGTGCTCTCCGGACTCCATTTTCGTACACGACATGTATTTTGGTAGGTAAAAATTCAATATATAATCTCCCGGAGGTTTTGACTCCCGTATCACGCAAAAGTTTCCTGTCTTTGTTTTGAGCTGTTTTCTGTCAGGGTTGTCAAGGCCAGGCACTATGTCGTCTCCCTCCTCCTGCAACCATGAGGGAAACGATGCTTGGATAATGAAGATAGAGCTGAAGAGAGAAGAACCCATGGAAATCAAGAAGGATGAAGGGATCAAGAAAGCCATGGAGGACCAAATTCCGGCAACAGAAGACACCCTTCAACTTGATCACAATCTTCTTACCCCAATAGAAATCGAAGCTTTCAAGATGATTGAGTTAGCTCGTATACAAAATAAGTATCTCACACGTGAAAATATTTTGTTGAAGGAGCATATCATCGCACTCAAGGGCATTATCCGCAAGTTAGAAGACCTCCTACGCTCGATGTGTGACTATCCATCATCAACAACTCCACCTTCTTCACCAACAAAGGAGACATAATCACATGGGTATGGGCACTCCCCTTGGCAAATGCCAAGCTTGGGGGAGTGCCCCGGTATCGTATCACCATCACTTTTATCTTTACCGTTTTCCTTAGTTCGATCCTTTTGGTAATATCTTGATCTAGTAGAATAAAAGTTCTTAGTATGATCTAGTTGTGAGTTTTACTTTATAATCCTTCTATGTAATCGAGTCCGTAAGCTATATAATAAATATTAGTGTTGAGTCAAGGGCTTGATTATTTTGCCATGATCCAAAGGGAATAAAAGAAAAGAGAAAGAAATAAAAAGAAACAAAGAGATCATGTGAGTCTTATGGAGAGTAATGAGCTCACATAGAAAAAGGTATGATGAATAAAAGTTCTTGAGGGTTGACAAACATAGTTTTGGTCATCGTTGCAATTAATAGGAAGTAATAAAGAAAGAGAGGTCTTCCCATATAAATATACTATCTTGGACATCTTTTATGATTGTGAGCACTCATTAAAATATGACATGCTAAAGAGTTGACGTTGGACAAGGAAGACAATGTAATGGGTTATGTTTTCTTACATCTGAGATAAATTATATTGTCATGGATTATCCAACATGATTGAGCTTGCCTTTCCCCCTCATGCTAGCCAAATTCATCGCACCAAGTAGAGATACTACTTGTGCTTCCAAATACCCTTAAACCAGTCTTGCCACGAGAGTCCACCATACCTGCCTATGGATTGAGTAAGATCCTCCAGGTAAGTTGTCATCGGTGCAAGCAATGAAAATTGCTCTCTAAATATGTATGACTTATTAGTGTGGGAGAAATAAGCTTTATACGATCGTGTGATATGGAAGAAATAAAAGCGACAGACTGCATAATAAAGGTCCATATCACAAGTGGCAATATAAAGTGATGTTCTTTCGCATTAAGATTTTGCGCATCCAACTATAAAAGCACATGACAACCTCTGCTTCCCTCTGCGAAGGGCTTATCTTTTACTTTTATCTCCTACATTGCATAAGAGTCATGGTGATCTTCACCCTTCCTTTTTACATTTTATCCTTTGGCAAGCACAGTATGTTGGAAAGATCCTGGTATATATGGCTAATTGGATGTGAGTTTTCATGAACTATTATTGTTGAAATTACCCTTGAGGTAAAACGTTGGGAGGCAAAACTATAAGCCCCTATCTTTCTCTGTGTCCGATTAAAACTCCATACCCATAAGTATTGCGTGAGTGTCAGCAATTGTGAAAGACTATATGATAGTTGAGTATGTGGACTTGCTGAAAAGCTCTTATATATTGACTCTTTCCTATGTTATGATAAATTGCAATTGCTCCAATGACTGAGATTATAGTTTGTTAGTTTTCAATGAAGTTTACGATTCATACTTGAAATTGTGATTGAATTATTACTCTAGCATAAGAAATCATATGAGAAGAATTATATAAGTTGCCATTCTAAGAATGATCATGATGCCCTCATGTCCGTATTTTATTTTTATCGACACCTCTATCTCTAAACATGTGGACATATTTTTCGGTTTCGGCTTTTCGCTTGAGGACAAGCGAGGTCTAAGCTTGGGTGAGTTGATATGTCCATTTTGCATCATGCTTTTATATCGATATTTATTGCATTATGGGCTGTTATTACACATTATGTCACAATATTATGACTATTCTCTCTTATTTTACAAGGTTTGTATGAAGAGGGAGAATGCCGGCAGCAGGGATTCTGGGCTGGAAAAGGAGCAAATATAAGAGACCTATTCTGCACAGCTCCAAAAGTCCTGAAACTTCACGGAAGACGCTTTCAGAATATATAAAAAAATACTCAGCGGAAGAGATTCACCAGGGGGCCACACCCTGCCCACGAGGGTGGGGCGCGCCCCCTACCCCCTGGGCGCGCCCCCTACCTCGTGGGCCCCCTGGTGGCCCTCCGATGGCCATCTTCTGCTATATAAAGTCTTTCGACGGGAAAAAATAAGAAGCCATCTTCTCGGACGAAACTCCGCTGCCACGAGGCGGAACCTTGGCGGAACCAATCTAGGGCTCTGGCGGAGCTGTTTTGCCGGGGAAACTTCTCTCCCGGAGGGGGAAATCATCGCCATCGTCATCACCAACACTCCTCTCATCGGGAGAGGGCAATCTCCATCAACATCTTCATCAGCACCATCTCCTCTCAAAACCCTAGTTCATCTCTTGTATCCAATTCTTGTCTCCAAGTCCGAGATTAGTGCTAGTAGGTTGCTAGTAGTGTTAATTACTCCCTGTAGTTGATGCTAGTTGGTTTATTTGGTGGAAGATCATATGTTCAAATCCTATATGCATATCAATACCCCTCTGATTATGAACATGTTTATGTTTGTGAGTAGTTACGTTTGTTCCTGAGGACATGGGAGAAGTCTTGCTATTAGTAGTCATGTGAATTTGGTATTCGTTTGATATTTTGATGAGATGTATGTTGTCTCTCCTCTAGTGGTGTTATGTGAACGTCGACTACATGACACTTCACCATTCTTTGGGCCTAGAGGCAGGCATTGGGAAGTAATAAGTAGATGATGGGTTGCTAGAGTGACCGAAGCTTAAACCCTAGTTTATGCGTTGCTTCGTAAGGGGCTGATTTGGATCCATATGTTTCATGCTATGGTTAGGTTTACCTTAATACTTTTTTTGTAGTTGCGGATGCTTGCAATAGAGGTTAATCATAAGTGGGATGCTTGTCCAAGTAAGGACAGTACCCAAGCACCGGTCCACCCACATACCAAATTATCAAAGTACCGAACGCGAATCCTATGAGCGTGATGAAAACTAGCTTGATGATATTCCCATGTGTCCTCGGGAGCGGTTTTCCCTATATAAGAGTTTGTCCAGGCTTGTCCTTTTCTACAAAAATGATTGGGCCACCTTGCTGCACTTTATTTACTTTTGTTACTTGTTGCTCATTACAAATTATCCTATCACAAAAGTATCTGTTACCACTTGTTTCAGTACTTGCAGAGAATACCTTGCTGGAAGCCGCTTATCATTTCCTTCTGCTCCTCATTGGGTTCGACACTCTTAATTATCGAAAGGACTAGATAGATCCTCTATACTTGTCAGTCATCAAGGACAAGCCTGGAAAAACTCTTATATGAAGTAAAGCGCTCCCGATGACACATGGGAATTATCGTCAATCTAGTTTTCACCATGTTCATATGATTCGCGTTCAGTACTTTGATAATTTGATATGTGGGTGGACCGGTGCTTGGGTGCTGTCCTTACTTGGACAAGCATCCCACTTATGATTAACCCCCATTGCAAGAATCCGCAACTACAACAGAATCATTAAGGTAAACCTAACCAGAGCATGAAACGTATGGATCCAAATCAGCCCCTTACGAAGCAACACATAAACTAGGGTTTAAGCTTCTGTCACTCTAGCAACCCATCATCTACTTATTACTTCCCAATGCCTCCCTCTAGGCCTAAACAATGGTGAAGTGTTATGTAGTTGACGTTCACATGACACCACTAGAGGGATGACAACATACATCTCATCAAAATATCGAACGAATACCAAATTCACATGACTACTAATAGCAAGACTTCTCCCATGTCCTCAGGAACAAACGTAACTACTCACAAAGCATATTCATGTTCATAATCAGAGGGGTATTAATATGCATAATGGATCTGAACATATGATCTTCCACCAAGTAAACCAACTAGCTTCAACTACAAGGAGTAATCAACACTACTAGCAACCCACAGGTACTAATCTGAGGTTTGGATACAAAGATTGGATACAAGAGATGAACTAGGGTTCGAGATGAGATGGTGCTGGTGAAGATGTTGATGGAGATTGACCCCCTCCCGATGAGAGGATCATTGGTGATGACGATGGTGATGATTTCCCCCTCCCGGAGAGAAGTTTCCCCGGCAGAACAGCTCCGCCAGAGCCCTAGATTGGTTCCGCCAAGTGGCAGCGGAGTCTCGTCCCGAAAGCTTCCTTATGATTTTATCCTCGACGAAAGACTCCATATAGCAGAAGATGGGCATCGGAGGGCCACCAGGGGGCCCACGAGGCAGGGGGCGCGCCCCCACTCTTGTGGCTGGTGGGTGGCCCCCCTCTGGTACTTCTTGCGCTCGGTATTTGTTATATATTCTGAAAATAACTTCCGTGAAGTTTCAGGACTTTTGGAGCTGTGCAGCACAGGTCTCTAATATTTGCTCCTTTTCCAGTCCAGAATCCTAGCTGCCGGCATTCTCCCTCTTTATGTAAAACTTGTAAAATAAGAGAGAATAGGCATAAGTATTGTGACATAATGCGTAATAACAGCCCATAATGCAATAAATATCGGTATAGAAGCATGATGCAAAATAGACGTATCGATCAACTCTTGTAATACTCATATTCATCAAGATCAATCAAGCAGGACGTAGGGTATTACCTCCATAGAGACGGCCCGAACCTGGGTAAAACATTCTGTCCCCTGTCTCCTGTTACCATCGACGTTAGACTCACAGTTCGGGACCCCCTACCCGAGATCCGCCGGTTTTGACACCGACATTGGTGCTTTCATTGAGAGTTCCACTGTGCTGTCGCCAAAAGGTTTGGTGGCCCCTTCAATCGTTAATAACGACGCTGTCCAAGGAGAAACTTTCCTCCCCGGACAAATCTTTGCGTCCGGCGGCTTCACACTGCGGGCCAATTCGTTTGGCCATCTAGAGCAGATCGAAAGCTACGCCCCTGGCCATCAGGTCAGATTTGGGAGCTTGAACTACGCTGCGGACATCCGTGGAGACTTGATATTCGCCGGATTCGAGACCGCGGCTACCACTCCTGGTCATTCCGAGAGACATGGCCTAAATCTGTCATCGGACTGCATCCAGGAGACAACCCCCGTAACCGCTCCGGCCTTAGATCCGGAGCAGACTGCGCCATCCAAGGACGGGAAGCTCAACCCCGCCATGGAGGCCACAGATTCCCCGACGTTGGAGCCACACATAGACTTGATCTCACACGATACCTGTGCCACCGGAACTCCGGACTCGTCTCCGGCCGTAAGTTCCGAACCATGTGAGCCCACGGACGCCGAACTTGATCGTTTATCGATCTCCAAATTCAGCATCGCAGACATCTTCCAGCACTTGCCTTTGGGCGACATGCTAAACTCATTGAAAAACCTGTCCTCGGCGGGGGACTCATAGTCGAACTATGTTCGGTTCGAACTAGGGGCTGATGATGAAGAATCTTGCTTCCCACCCGCCACCCACTCCATAGCCACTGTCGAGGACTTAACCGACATGCTCGATTACGGCTCCGAAGACTTCGACAGTATAGACGACGATGCCGAAGAAGAGCAGGGCCGAAACCCGCCACTCACTGGACGCGGGACGGTCACTTCTTCATACGACGTATACACGGTGGATACACATAAAGAAACTAACAACGATGACAAATAATATCCATTTGAGGATGAACCTCCTGAGACACAGCGTAGATGCCGGCGTCAGCGGCACCCCTCTAAGTCACGTCGTGCAAAAGACAATAATACCGGCACCGGAGAAAACAACACCCCGGACGATGTTGAAGACAATGAAGCCCCTGTTGGGGCAACATCTGAACAGGATGAACTGGAAGACGGGCACGATAGCCCGCATGAACAGGCCATACACGAAGACTCGGAGGACAATAACTATCTTCGGCTCTCCGAGGATGAGGAGAGACTCGGCGACGAGGATTTCATCGTGCCTGAGGAACCTCTCGAGCAGGAGCGCTTTAAACGCCGGCTATTAGCCACTGCAAGGAGCCTGAAAAAGAAATAGCAGCAACTCTAAGCTGACCAAGACCTGCTCAACGACAGATGGACATATATCTTAGTGCCTGAAGAATACGGCCCCAGGCGCACAACCAAGGGTTACCCGCAGCGCAGATTGCTACCTCAGTTCGATAAGGAAGCATCAGAGCCTGTACCACGCGGTCGGGACAATGTGGCTAACCGACCACCATGCAGTCGGGATAAAGTGGCAACTCAAGCCGAATAGCAGCCCACCTCACCCCAAAGAAAAATAAGAGATAAAACAGCTCGGGGTCATACATACGACCCTCGGCAGGACCTGGACAGTAGAGGAGGACATACCAGATCGATCTATGGATCGCGAGGACGTGCCTCGACACGTAACATCGGCTACCTATTCGGACGGGAAAAGTCTAGTCACGCCCGGACCGAAAACCGCAGACGGACTCCATCTAAGCTACGTCGCGACGTGGCCCAATATAGAGGCGACACACACCCACTCTGCTTCACTGACGAAGTAATGGAGCATGAATTCCCAGCAGGGTTTAAACCCGTGAATATCGAATCATATGATGGAACAACTGATCCCGCGGTATGGATCGAGGATTTTCTTCTCCATATTCATATGGCTCGAGGAGACAACCTTCATTCCATCAAACACCTCCCACTAAAACTCAAAGGACCAGCAAGGTACTGGTTAAACAGTCTACCTGAAAACTCTATCGGCAGCTGGGAAGATCTGGAAGACGCCTTCCGCGATAACTTCCAAGGTACATACATCCGGCCACCAGATGCCGATGACTTAAGTCACATCGCCCAGCAGCCCGGAGAGTCAGCCAGGAAGCTCTAGAGTAGGTTCTTAGTTAAAAAGAACCAAATCATAGACTATCCGGATGCGGAAGCCCTAGCGGCCCTTAAACACAGTGTTCGGGATGAGTGGCTCACCCGCCACCTCGGTCAGGAAAAACCAAAATCCATGCCAGCCCTTACCACTCTGATGACCCGCTTTTGCGTGGGAGAAGACAACTGGCTCGCTCGTAGAAGAAACAATGCCAATGACCTGGGCACTTCCAAAGTTTGAGACGGCAATGGGAAACCACGACGCAATAAGCACAAACGTGGCAATAGTAATGGGGGAGCGCATGACACAACGGTCAACGCCGGATTCAGCGGACCCAAACCCGGTCAACGGAAGAAGCCATTCAAGGCAAGCAGAGACAGACTATCCAATTTGGATAATATATTGGATAGGCCCTGCCAGATTCATGGCCACCCCAATAAACCAGCTAACCACACCAACAGGAGATATTAGGTCTTCAAACAGGCCGGCAAGTTAAATGCTGAATACAAGGGGAAGAAGCCGCCTGCCGACGACGACGACAAAACTCGCCAACCAAACACCGGGGGTTAGAAACAGTTTCCCCATGAAGTAAAGACAGTGAACATGGTACACATAACACAGTCCCCTACAGGAGAACGCATGGAGCGCTCTCTCCGTGTAGAGGATCACACTACGGCTATCTCAGCCGAACTACACAACGGGGGAATTACACCGCATACCTCGTCGGCCATTAAGCCACCAGTCTTCATTCAACATGAACATTCGAATCCCATACAGGACTAGCAATTTGGCTTCCGCCGTCCGCCGCATATACCCGGACAATCTGTACTGTGCATACATAACTACACACTTAAAATACCCTGGGCACCGGCGAAAGCACAATACGGACGGACCTGAAAGTACTCCCATAACCTTCTCTTTTTTCTAACCTTTTTTTCCTTCTTCCTTTTTTCTTGTTTCCCTCCACATGTGGCGCAATGGCTGGCCGCGGACTCTATCTGAGTTCAGGTTCGTACACTCACCCAAGGGCTATTTCCGTCAAGGAGTCCCTTCATCGGGGACAGGCAGCGCAGACGTGCGACAGTAGGTCCAAAATAACTTTTTGTAGACCGCACTCTCTATTTCGAGCCTGTAAAGTGCCTTTCTCCTCCACCTTCGACCCATGGCATATCAAATAGCCGGGGTTGCGGCTTTGTTATCTATATACATGATTGGCACATCACTCAGATCCCAGTAAAAATAATCCATTCTTTTCTAAAAGGACCGAGTTTTTCCCCTATGGTTGTCTCAAACGTACACCTCGGCATAACTTGCCAGGGGCTCGGTATGGGAACAAATGAGTTGCCGACAAAGTCCGAACAGCTCTATAGCGTACTTCGGAGTCGCGAGTTTGGCCTTATATGCATTAGCTCCGACTCATGTCTTGGGTCAATAGTTGGGTTGCCCGGCTCCTGTGCTTGTAATTCTACGTTCCACTCTATCGGCTAGGGTAGTAAAGGGAGAACTACTGCGATTGTGCTTCCGATTCACCTGGTTAAGCACCTCAGTAGAGAAAGCCGAAAACTGACTGTCATGATGCGGCGAGAGCTAGTCAACCACTCGATGAGTTATAGGAATCTTTCGCGATTCCCTCCATGTCACACGAAGGACCTCTTTCCGGTCAAATATGTAAACGCATCGTATGAATAAGCCGCATACATACCAGGGGCTATGTCGTAGACCCACCATAAAACTCCTATGGCTAAGTAAAAGTGTTAACGCCCTATAGTCTGGTTGCCTGGTTCGCCGCATTGACACCTCCTTCACGGACCAAGACGTTGGGTCAAGAGTGATCAGATGATTTTTTGAACACCCCTGTACTTCCTATGAGGGGGCTAAAGCCGACGACTGGAAAACTTTCAGTTCATATACAAATGGCCGCACAGGAGGAACAAAAGCCTTTAGGCAAAATCAAAATATAGACTGACTATAACAATTTTCTTTTACAATTCGTAAAGAGTTCACTCGAATATTATGCCTTTCGAACATTGACCCTCTATCAAGCGGGCAGCCTCTAAGATGTCCTCAAAGTAATGCTCTGGTGCGTGATGGTCCTTGCCCTCGGGTGGACCCTGTGCTGCAACATCGACGACCTTCATCTTCCCCAGTATGTCTTGACTCGCGCAAAGGCCATCCATGCACCTTTAATGCACGCCAACCGCTTCACGGCGTCGATATGTGGCACCGCATCAGCAAGCCGCCGCACCAAGCCGAAATAGCTATTCGGAATCGGCTCAGTCGGCCACGGCTAAAGTATGACGTTCTTCATGGCAGCGCCGGACATCCTGTGAAGCTCGGCCCATTGGGACATATGTTCATTCAGCAGCAGAGGGCGTTTTGATGTGCCGAACTGTGACCAGAAAAGCTTCTCCATTGCATATCCGTCTTGCGCTTGGTAAAACTGCGCCGCATCGGATGGACTCTTCGGCAGGTCCAAAAACACGTCTGGAGAACTCCACACTTGGTTAAGCTGAGCATAATTCGGATCGCCAAACTTAGTCTGTAATAAAAATGGTTTAGTAGCCGCAATATCCCCAGCTTGCCGGATCTCCTCACGGGCCGCTCTAGATAACCGCGCTTCTTTCGCCTCTCGCAAGGCCTTATCAAGCTCAGCCGCTTTGGCTTTATTCTCCTTCTCTAGGAATTCACAGCGGCTGGTAGCACTTTTCAGTTCGAGCGCCATCGAGGATATTTCCTCCTCGTCTTGGTGCCGAGCTGCTTGTTCGGCCTTTAACTCGGCCGATGCCTTTTCGGCAGCCGCATTACTAAACCGGGCATGCTCCTTGGCCCGGGCCAGCTCCGCCCGAAGAATCCCAACGGCGGCGGCACCATCTGCAGCCATGCATATTCCAGTATGCAATTTTCAGCGTCACGCTTATATTACAAACACGTATATTACATACCTTTGCGACTCGTCAAGACGCCTGTTGATAAGCGCGATATCAACATCTGCCTCATCAATCTTGTGTTGCAAATCCGCAATCTCTACAGTCCGGGCAGTTTCTGGCGAGGTCACAACCTGTGTTCCAATCAATCATATTACTTCCCGGGCATATCTTTTGATCCTATGATTGCCTCCCTCGGGAAGCCAATCAGAGTCTCAGGGGCTACTATCTATAGACAGGTGTATTCTTGAATAAAACACAATCGAACATATTACGGTACAAACCTCGAAGCCTCTTAGCAGGCCCACGAAGGCCTCATTCAATCCGCTTTTCACGGCCAGGACCTTTTCGACCATCGTGCCCATCAAGGTACGATGTTCCTCTAAAACGGACGCCTGTCGCAGCATGTTCGTCAACATATCCGGCGCCTCTGGGTCTTCAGAGGCTGCTGTAGGAGTACGGCCACCCTTTGAAGGGATCCGTTTATTCATATCTGGCTGTAGACCGGAATGTTTGGGGCCTTTATTGTTGGTCCCCGGACCCTGGGCCACCGAAGTATCACCTTCGGGTTGTGTCTTCATCATCCCTCGCACCACTTGTTGATCGGGAGAGACCCTCCATGACGACACCTCGAAGTCGTACGCCCTGTTGGGCGAGGATATTGGTGGAGGCGTCTCGCTTTCCATCATCTCTGGGAGAAGATCCCCCGAGGAAGAGGATTGTTGAAGAAGACTGCGTGCCGAACAGCAAAAAAAAAATTCTAGACGTTACAAGAAGAGGATTGTTTAAAACACCCTTGTTCACTTACGATTTGGCCTGAGGCTTGTCCTCGTCATGGGACTGCACGATGACGTTGTCCTCCAAGCCCGAGCCACCCGAGAAAGGCATCTTGCCTCGTTTAGGAGCCTTTTCCTCCCAATCTGCGGAGGCGGCCCTTTTCTTCCCATGGGGGGAAGAGACGTTGACTTCCCCGTCATTTTTGTCTCTGGACGATGGAATCTTGCCTGGCACACCTTCGGGATGGGGGTCATCTTTGGTCTTCTCTGCCTTTCCCTCCTTCACAGGCATCTGGTACGGTGCCGGGGCTAGCATCCTTGTTAATACAGGATCTGCTGAACCTTCGGGAAGGGGGGGCGACACCTAATCAACTCCGCTTTCTTTATCCAGCCCTGGAAGGAGATAGTTTTCTTAGTAATGTATTATGGCATACTTAAACAAAAGGGTGTTTGGAAGTCAAGTGCTTACCGGGGTATCCGGACGGTTACAGTCGAGGCCTGTGTCCTCAGTAGTGTTCGGCCAATGTTTTCATTTTTCGAAAAACAACTTCCACATCCCTTTGTGCGTAATGCCGAAGAAGTGTTGGAGGGTGCGTTGTCCTTCTAGATTGAACTCCCACATACGGAGAGGCCTACGTTGGCATGGTAGGATTCGGCAAAACAACATTACTTGAATCACGCTGATAAGATTGATGTCCCTCTTGAGGAGAGTTCGAATGCGGCTTTGTAGAGTCCGCACTTCATCAATTGATCCCCAATCCAGCCCCTTGTTGGCCCATGATGCAAGCTGTAACGATGGGCCAGGGCAAAATGTGGGTGCGGCTACCCACTTGGTGCTGCGGGGCTTCGTAACATAAAACCACTCTCGCTGCCGTCGATTGGAAGTTTCGGTAAAAGAGCCTTTTGGCCAAGGAGTGTTGGTGAGCTGGCTGACTACAGCATCGCCGCAGTCCACATGTTCCCCGTCGACTACCTTTGGTTTCACATTGAAGGTCTTGAGCCATAAGCCAAAGTGTGGGGGGATTCGGAGGAATGCCTTGCACGTAATGATGAACACTGAGACATGGAGGAAAGACTCTGGGGCAATATCGTGAAAATCCAGTTCATAAAAGAATATTAGCCCCCGGACAAAGGGATCAAGAGCGAGCCCTAGCCCTCAAAGGAAGGGTGAGATGAATATGACCCTCTCGCCGGATCTGGGGGTCAGGATAACCTGCCCTTGAGCAGGGAGCCTGTGGTGGATTTCCGCGGTTAGGTATCTGTCTACTCGAAGCTTCGCAATGTCCTCCTTTGTAACAGAGGAAGCCACCCATCGGCCTTGAGGGCTGGGTCCGGACATAATGGGGGAGCTCGGAGCAACAAATTCTAAACCTTGGGTGCTAGAACTCGAGGTTGGAGAGGCTGAGGAGAAGTTCGGCGTCAAAAAGGACGGCCCTTGGTTCCTTTATAAAGGCAGCAGGAATTAAACGCCTCCTCTTGAGCCTGAAAGCCTGCCTATTCCTAAGGGATCTTTCCAACAGAACAGTTGGGTTACCCACGCTTGTGTTAATGAGAATCCCGCAATAAGGGGACACGATCTTTGTTTCGACGGAGCGTGCCAATAGCAACGGTGCCTCGAAATGTGGAATGGCGGGACAGGAAACGGTTCGAAAAACCAGGCGAGCATGACGTCACGTTATAAAAGTTGTCATCAGATTGGACTCGTGGAATATTATATTCTCTCCGCGGTTGTGTGTGGTGTTGTGTTACAGGTTCGGACACGTTCAAATACGTCCGAAGACTATCTTGGAGTTCGGAGGAAGGAACCCGCCTTGCAATGCTGAAGACAGATTTACGCGCCGGATACGTTGTCATTGAAGCCAGGTTCAGGGGCTACTAAGGGAGTCCTGGACTAAGGGGTCCTCGGGCGTCCGGCCTGTTAGCCATGGGCCGGACTGATGGGCTGTGAAGATACAAAGACCGAAGACTGCACCCGTGTCCGGATGGGACTCTCCTTGGCGTGGAAGGCAAGCTTGGCGACCAAATATGCAGATTCCTTTCTTTGTAACCGACCTTGTGTAACCCTAGATCCTCCCACTATCTATATAAACCGGAGGACTTAGTCCGGAGGGTAGACATTACCATAGCCATACAAGCTAGACCTCTAGGGTTCAGCCATTACGGTCTCGTGGTAGATCAACTCTTGTAATACTCATATTCATCAAGATCAATCAAGTAGGACGTAGGGTATTACCTCCATAGAGAGGGCCCGAACCTGGGTAAAACATTGTGTCCCCTGTCTCCTGTTACCATCGACCTTAGACGCACAGTTCGGGACCCCCTACCCGAGATCCGCCGGTTTTGACACCGACACCCCCAACCGAGGTTCACCTAGCAAAGTGCGAAGTAGCAACACCCCCCCCCCACACACACACACTTTCAGTCGGCGGGCCAGAGAGGCATATCTCACCAAGATGGATCGTAAAACGGACCAAGAATAATCCATCTTGGTCGTATGACCTCTCTCTTGTTGTTGGTCAAAGTGATGGCCATCCATGCAACCCCGGAGATGGGCTAGCTCGCCAATAATCACGCAAGTAGCTAGTCCCCGAAGACAACCACTGCATGCATGTGGCCCAAACATATGTATGGAGAGGTGTGTTTTTGAGTAACAATGGAACAACTTTGATGTGGCACCGTGATTTCGAACTAGAAATCCCCACACTGAGTGAGGGTTAGGTTGATGATGCATATGTATGTTACACCACAATTCAAGTCAACGACGGGGATTCATGCATGCATAGTATATGCACTCAAACTTAAGGTCTGAATCTCACCATGACCTATACTACGATAACACAAACCAAATGAAGAGTCTGTCATGGTAACCTATCTTGTTGTTAGTCAAGGCGATCATGGATGTCCACATGGGCCCACGAATATAGGCTTGTCACCGATAACCATGCGAGGGAGTGCATCGTTCGAAGGCAACCACTACATGTTGATACGTCTCCATCGTATCTACTTTTCCAAACACTTTTGCCCTTGTTTTGGACTCTAACTTGTATGATTTGAATGGAAGTAACCCGGACTGACGCTGTTTTCAGCAGAATTACCATGGTGTTGTTTTATGTGCAGAAAACAAATATTCTCGGAATGACTTGAAACTCCACAGAACATCTTAGAAAAAACAATAAAAAATCCTCGCCAAAGATGAAGACCAGGGGACCCACACCCTTCTCACGAGGGTGGGGGGTGCCCCCCTAGGGCGCGCCCCCTACCTCGTGGGCCCCCTGGAAACCCTCCGACGCCAACTCCAACTCTATATATATGCTTTCGGAGAGAAAAAATCAGAGAGAAGAAATCATCGTGTTTTACGATACAGAGCCGCCGCCAAGCCCTAAAACCTCTTGGGAGGGCTGATCTGGAGTCCGTTCGGGGCTCCGGAGAGGGGGATTCGTCGCCGTCGTCATCATCAACCATCCTCCATCACCAATTTCATGATGCTCACCACCGTGCGTGAGTAATTGCATCGTAGGCTTGTTGTGGACGGTGATGGGTTGGATGAGATTTATCATGTAATCGAGTTAGTTTTGTTAGGGTTTGATCCCTAGTATCCATTATGTTCTGAGATTGATGTTGCTATGACTTTGCTATGCTTAATGCTTGTCACTAGGGCCCGAGTGCCATGATTTCAGATCTGAACCTATTATGTTTTCATGAATATATGTGAGTTCTTGATCCTATCTTGCAAGTCTATAGTCACCTACTATGTGTTATGATCCGGCAACCCCGAAGTGACAATAATCGGGACCACTCCCGGTGATGACCATAGATTGAGGAGTTCATGTATTCACTATGTGCTAATGCTTTGTTCCGGCTCTCTATTAAAAGGAGGCCTTAATATCCCTTAGTTTCCAATAGGACCCCGCTGCCGCGGGAGGGTAGGACAAAAGATGTCATGCAAGTTCTTTTCCATAAGCACATATGACTATATACGGAATACATGCCTACATTACATTAACGAATTGGAGCTAGTTCTGTGTCACCCTATGTTATGACTGTTACATGATGAACCGCATCCGGCATAATTATCCATCACTGATCCGGTGCCTACGAGTTTTCCATATATTGGTTCTCGCTTATTTACTTCCCCGCTGCTACTATTACAATCACTACAAAATACCAAAAACATTACTTTTGCTGTCTTTACTTTTGTTGCCGCTACCACCACTATCATATTACTTTGCTACTAAACACTTTGCTGTAGATACTAAGTTTCCAGGTGTGGTTGAATTGACAACTCAGCTGCTAATACTTGAGAATATTCTTTGGCTCCCCTTGTGTCGAATCAATAAATTTGGGTTGAATACTCTACCCTCGAAAGCTGTTGCGATCCCCTATACTTGTGGGTTATCAAGACTAATTTCTGGCGCCGTTGCCGGGGAGCATAGATCTATTCTTTGAGTCACTTGGGATTTATATCTGCTGGACACTATGAAGAACTTGAGAGATCCAAAAACCAAGATCTATCCCTCAACTACGAGGGAAGGTAAGGAACTGCCATCTAGCTCTGCACTTGATTCACCTTCTGTTATGAGTAAGTTTGTGACACCTACATCTGATTCTGCTATTCGTTCCGATATGTCGCATGTTATTGATGATGCCACTTCTGCTATGCATGATACTTATGATGAAACTGCTTCTATGCCTGATACTACTGTGCCCCTTAGTGAATTTCTTGATGAAAAAATTGCTAGGGCTAGAGAAAAAGAAATTATTGAATCTTAATACGATGATGTTAGTGATGATGAAAATATGCCTGTTATTCCTGAGGGCTATCATTTTGATAGGGAATCTTCTGCCGCTATTTTTGCTTGCAAAGATAGATATGAGCTTAAGAGATTATTAGTTAAATGGAACAAAGAATCACTTAGAGATAAAATGAGACCCGACCCTGCTTTTGCTACTTCACCTATTTGTGTTCCTGATAAGGATTATGAATTCTCTATTGATCCTGATATAATTACTTTGGTTGAATCTGATCCGTTTTATGGCTATGAATCTGAAACTATTGTGGCACATCTTACTAAGTTAAATGATATAGCTGCCCTGTTTACTAATGATGAGAGATCGCATTACTTTTATATACTCAAAATATTTCCGTTATCATTAAAGGGTGATGCTAAGATATGGTTTAATTCTCTTGATCCTGGTTGTGTGCAAAGTCCCCAGGATATGATTTATTACTTCTCTGCTAAATATTTCCCTGCTCATAAGAAACAAGCTACTTTGAGGGATATATATAATTTTGTGCAAATTGAAGAAGAGAGTCTCCCACAAGCTTGGGGGAGGCTTCTCAAGTTATTTAATGCTTTGCCTCATCATCCTCTTAAGAAACCCGAAATACTTGATATCTTTTATAACGGACTAACCGATGCTTCCAGAGATTACCTAGATAGTTGTGCTGGTTCTCTTTTCAGGGAAAGAACACCAGATGATGCTGAAATTCTATTGAATAATATGTTGAAAAACGAAAATAATTGGGCACCTCCTGAGCCATCTCCTACTCCAATTACTGAGTCTATTCCTAAACCAACTCTGAAGAAGAGAGGTGTTTTATTTCTCAGTCCCGAAGATATGCAAGGGGCAAAGAAATCTATGAAAGAAGAAGGTATTAAAGCTGAAGACGTTAAGAATTTACCTCCTATTGAAGAAATACATGGTATTAATTCACCGCCTAATGAAGAAACATATGATCTTAATTCTTTATTTACTGAAGAACCTCCTGATCCCGATATACCGACACAGGTAGTAAAGGTAAATTCTCTCTATAGATATGATAAAGCTGAAGTCCCTCCTACTAAAATTGCTAGTCAGTGCTTGGATGAGTTTGATAACTTTATGTTTAAGCAAGACGACTTCAATGCTTATTTTGGTAGACAATTAAAAGAAAATGCTTATATGATTAGACGCTTGGGTGATTATATGGCTAATATTAAAGGTGAACTTAAACTTGTTAGCAAACATGCTTCTATGGTTACCACTCAAGTAGAACAAGTACTTAAGGCTCAAAAAGAAGTGCTTGATGAAATGAATAGTAAGAAAAATGATTATGCTGTTAGAGTGGCTACTAGAACTGGTAGAATGACTCAGGAACCTTTTTATCCTGAAGGCCACCCTAAGAGAATCGAGCAAGATTCTCAAAGAAATAATATTGATGTTCCTAGTTATTCTAAAAAGAAGAAGAAGAAAAATGATAGAACTGTGCAAACTTCTAGTGAACCTGTTGGTGAACCACCTGATAATCCAAATGATATATCTATGTCTGATGCTGAAACACAATATGGTAATGAACATGAACCTAGTAAAAATATTAATAATGATGTTCATGAAGATGCTCAACCTAGTAGTGACAATGATGTAGAAATTGAACCTGATGTTGATCTTGATAACCCACAATCAAAGAATCAACGTTATGATAAAAGAGACTTTGTTGCTAGGAAACATGGTAAAGAAAGGAACGTTGGGTTCAGAAACCCATGCCTTTTCCTCCGAAACCATCCAAGAAAAAAGATGATGAGGATTTTGAGCGCTTTGCTGAAATGATTAGGCCTATCTTTTTGCGTATGAGATTAACTGATGTGCTCAAAACAAATCCTTATGCTAAATATATGAAGGATATCATTACTAATAAAAGAAAGATACCGGAAGCTGAAATTTCCACCATGCTTGCTAATTATACTTTTAAGGGTGGAATACCAAAGAAACTTGGAGACCCCGGAGTACCTACTATACCTTGCTCCATTAAAAGAAATTATATTAAAACTGCTTTATGTGATCTTGGAGCCGGTGTTAGTGTTATGCCTCTCTCTTTATATCATAGACTTGACTTGAATAAGCTGACACCTACTGAAATATCTTTGCAAATGGCTGATAAATCAACTGCTATACCTGTCGGTATCTATGAGGATGTGCCTGTTGTGGTTGCAAACGTTACTATTTTAACGGACTTTGTTATACTTGATATTCCCGAGGATGATAGTATGTCTATTATTCCTGGAAGACCTTTTCTTAATACTGTAGGGGCTGTTATTGATTGCAACAAAGGCAATGTCACTTTTCATGTTAATGGTAATGAGCATACGGTACACTTTCCGAGGAAACAACCTCAAGTTCATAGTATCAACTCTATTGGAAAAATTCCATCGATTATATTTGGAGGTTTTGAATTTCCTCTTCCTACTGTCAAAAAGAAATATGATATTCTAATTATCAGGGATGTGCATATCCCCGTTGAGGTAACTTAGTGTTATTCGAAATTTCTCCGGTTTCATGATTATCGGAACGAGTTTGTTAACAAGACTTGATCAACCTTGTTAGTGGATTCTTTTTAATGAGCATGAGATGGATGAAACTAGAAGCACAAACTTCTGTACCCCCACTTTTACTTTCTGTTATTTATATTAAATAAAGTAAAAATAGTATTTTTTTGTCTGTTTCCTGACTTATCCGTGCAATATAAAAATATCCCGAAAATAAAAGTCCTCAGAATGCCATGCCAATTTAATATGATTTTTTCGGGAATATTTGAGGATTTACTATGCAAAAATTACCCAGGAGGAGCTGCCACCTGGCCACGAGGGTGGTGGGCGCCCCCCTATAGGGCGCGCCCCCTGCCTCGTGGGCCCACGGTGGCCCTCCTCCACTTATCCCAGCACCCATCTTCTTCCTCTATCCCACACAAACCCGAAAAACCAACTCAAGCACGAGTTCCAGCCACTTTTGCTGTGATTTTCGATCTCCTTACTCAAAGCACCTCTCGCAAAACTTCTTGGGGAGATTGTTCCTTGGTATGTGACTCCTCCATTGGTCCAATTAGTTTTTGTTCTAGTGCTTTATTCTTTGCAAATTTGTGTTGCATAGGTGACCATGTTCTTGAGCTTGCATGTCAAATTTATATGGTTCCAAGTAGTTCTAATGCTTGATTTAGGCTCTAGGCACTTGTAGGAGTAGTTGCTATTAGTTTTATTAAGTTTGGTTTATTTTTATTTTGAAGTTACTAAACATTTCAGAATTTTTCAGAATATAATGAGGAGATTTTTTAGGGGCTCATCGAGCCAAAGCTCGAAGGAAAAGGCACCGAAGCCTAAGTATAATTTGCTGCGCACCGCGGAGATTCGGGCGTGTGAATGGCCTTCTGAAGATTTCTTGAGAGCAGCCGGTATATATGAAGATTTTCAAGAATTGGCTCACAACCCAGGCCTCACCGCTTTCCTCCACGACCAATGCGATCAGTATCTCTTACTCACAAATACCTTTGTGCAAAACTTTCATTTTCACTCTAGGAACTCACCACCTACGGTGGAATTTCATTTATATGATGAGCATAAGGAGATGTCACTTTATGATTTCTGGCGGATTTGTTTAGTCCCTTTTGAGGGCAAGACAAAAGAACCACATCATGATGATGTGGCCGGGTTTATTGATAATATCAGTGTAGGAGAAACCAGGAAGGTTTCCGATGCATGAATCACTAGCATACATTTTCCTGTTTTGCGTTACTTTGCATTATTTGCTAGTTGTTGTTTAATTGGACGCGGAAATTCTGGAAACCTTAGTATCCCTGATTTAATTATTCTGCTCCAAGGTTTATACAGTGATAACACTTTTAGTTTGGGCGGTATTATTGCTAGACGGTTGAGTCTGAACCGTACAAAGGGCCCCATCTTTGGAGGCATCTATGCCACACGCCTAGCCGCACATTTTAACATACCTATTAGGCATGCTGGGAAGGAAGAAAAGGTGATGCCCCGTGTTTATCTAGATCATAGAAGTATGGTGGCACATGATTTTATTGTTAAAAATAGGGCAGGGGAGCATTAATATCAATTGTTCTTTAATAAACATCATCCTGAGACTATTACCTTGCCTGCTCCTTCTTTGTTCGATTTGACTGCAGGCACGTACCTTGTTCCGTTGACGGCTATTCACGCCTACCGGAACCCTGCACCAGTCGAGGAGCCAGAACAGGAACCACAAGATGAGCCTCCACGACAATCTGTTTATTCTTGGGATCCAGAGATGACTGTCAGCCAGTGGCAGTCAGAGTCTTCTTCCTCGTCGCAGTACGACCCCAACAACTATTATTATGGATATCCACCAGGCCAGCCGTGGCCATAGACCAACTTAGGCCAAAAGCCTAAGCTTGGGGGAGTATGTGTTTCTCACCGACATTACATTTATGTTCACACACACTCATTGCTAGATGTTGGTGCTCATACTTTTTCACTGTAATATCCATGCTAGTTTATTTTCTTTTTTCCTGTTTTCTTCTTGTGTGTTTGTTAAACCTTAAGAAAAACCAAAAAAATAGTAGTAGTTTATTTCTCTGCTGTAGTAGTAATAATTAAAAAGAGAACCCAAAAATATTTCCTGTTCTTCTTTTGCTTGTTGGGAGCTTTCCCGTGTAAATAGTTTTATTTATTTTCTTTTCTTTGGGGGTCAGTAGGAGAAGACCATAACTAAATTGTTGAAGTGGCTCTTATATGCATTATTGTTGAATTAACCAAGAGCCCATATTGCCTTGTCTTCTCCTGTTTATTGAATGCTCGCAGATTCCAGCTTAGTCCAATGCACGTGCACTCTTATTATTATTCACACTGTTCGGTTGTGCAAGTGAAAGGCAATTATGATGATATATGATGGACTGACTGAGATGAGAAAAGCTGGTATGAACTCGACCTCTTTTGTTTTTGTAAATATGATGAGCCCGTCATTCTTGATTCAGCTTATTATGAATAAACATGTTTGCAATGACAATTAGAGATCATAGTTGCTTGTGCCATGCTTGATTAGCTATGAGTTATAATGATTTACCTTGTATGCCAACATGCTATTGAGATGATTATGATGTGGTATGATGGGGTGGTATCCTCTTTTGAATGATTTAAGTGACTTGACTTGGCACATGTTCACGCATGTAGTTGAAACAAATCAACATAGCCTTCATGATATTTATGTTCATGGTGGATTATATCCTACTCATGCTTGCATCCAATGTTTATTAATTTTAACGCATGTACATGGCTGTTGTCGCTCTCTAGTTGGTTGTTTCCCAGTCTTTTGCTAGCCTTCACCTATACTAAGCGGGAATACTGCTTGTGCATCCAATCCCTTAAACCCCAAAGTTATTCCAGATGAGTTCACCATACCTTCCTATATGCGGTATCTACCTGCAGTTCCAAGTAAATATGTATGTGCCAACCTCTAAACCTTCAAATAAACAATCTATTTTGTATGCTCGAATAGCTCATGTATCAACCAAGACTGTCCTTATCTTCTGTGTTAGGCGGGTAAGAGGAGTGGACTCCGCTCCTCACGAGAAAATGGCTGGTCACCGGGATGCCCAGTCCCATGCTTTATGCAAACTAAATCAAAATTAATTGCAAACAAAACTCCCCCTGGGACCTGATGTATGTTGGAGGCACTCGTTGTTTCGAGCAAGCCATGGATTGATGTTTGTTGGTGGAGGGGGAGTATAAACTTTACCATTCTGTTTGGGAACCGCCTATAATGTGTTTAGCATGAAGATATCACCATCTCTTAGTTGTTACATTGACAATGAAAGTATACCGCTCAAAATACAATTTACCTCTATTGCAAAACCGAGCTCTGGCACCTCCACAAATCCCTGCTTCCCTCTGCGAAGGGCTTATCCATTTACTTTTATGTTGAGTCATCACCCTCTTTTTAAAAAAGCACTAGATGGAGAGCGCAGCCGCCATTTGCATTCATCACTGTTAATTTATATTGGGTATGACTATGATTGGATCTCTTTTACCATGAATTACAATGTCTAGTCAGTCCTTGATCTTTAAAGGTGCTCTGCATTTATGTTTTGCGGTCTCAGAAAGGGCTAGCGAGATACCATCTTGTTATATCATATTATGATTGTTTTGAGAAAGTGTTGTCATCCGCGATTTATTATTATGACTTGCTAGTTGGTTATGCTATTGATATGAGTAATTTTGAGACCTGAGGATTATTGCAAATGTGGTTAGTCATGATCTAATCTGAAAACTTGAATGCTGGCTTGACATAGTTACAACAACAAGAGAAAACAGAGTTTGTAAAAGTTTTTCTTTCTTTCTTTCAGTTTGTCAACTGAATTGCTTGAGGACAAGCAAGGGTTTAAGCTTGGGGAAGTTGATACGTCTCCGTCGTATCTACTTTTCCAAACACTTTTGCCCTTGTTTTGGACTCTAACTTGTATAATTTGAATGGAACTAACCCGGACTGACGCTGTTTTCAGCAGAATTACCATGGTGTTGTTTTATGTGCAGAAAACAAATATTCTCGGAATGACTTGAAACTCCACGGAACATCTTAGAAAAACCAATAAAAAATCCTCGCCGAAGATGAAGACCAAGGGGCCCACACCCTTCTCACGAGGATGGGGGGCGCCCCCCCCCTAGTGCGCACCCCTACCTCGTGGGCCCCCTGAAAACCCTCCGACGCCAACTCCAACTCTATATATATGCTTTCGGAGAGGAAAAAATCAGAGAGAAGAAATCATCGCGTTTTACGATACGGAGCCGCTGCCAAGCCCTAAAACCTCCCGGGAGGGCTGATCCGGAGTCCGTTCGGGGCTCCGGAGAGGGGGATTCATCGCCGTCGTCATCATCAACCATCCTCCATCACCAATTTCATGATGCTCACCGTCGTGCGTGAGTAATTGCATCGTAGGCTTGCTGGACGGTGATGGGTTGGATGAGATTTATCATGTAATCGAGTTAGTTTTGTTAGGGTTTGATCCCTAGTATCCATTATGTTCTGAGATTGATGTTGCTATGACTTTGCTATGCTTAATGCTTGTCACTAGGTCCCAAGTGCCATGATTTCAGATCTGAACTATTATGTTTTCATGAATATATGTGAGTTCTTGATCCTATCTTGCAAGTCTATAGTCACCTACTATGTGTTATGATCCGGCAACCCCGAAGTGACAATAATCGGGACCACTCCCGGTGATGACCATAGTTTGAGGAGTCCATGTATTCACTATGTGCTAATGCTTTGTTCCGATTCTCTATTAAAAGGAGGCCTTAATATCCCTTAGTTTCCAATAGGACCCCGCTACCACGGGAGGGTAGGACAAAAGATGTCATGCAAGTTCTTTTCCATAAGCACGTATGACTATATACGGAATACATGCCTACATTACATTGACGAATTGGAGCTAGTTCTGTGTCACCCTATGTTATGACTGTTACATGATGAACCGCATCCGGCATAATTATCCATCACTGATCCGGTGCCTACGAGTTTTCCATATATTGGTTCTCGCTTATTTACTTTCCTGCTGCTACTATTACAATCACTACAAAATACCAAAAACATTACTTTTGCTGTCTTTACTTTTGTTGCCGCTACCACCACTATCATATTACTTTGCTACTAAACACTTTGCTGCAGATACTAAGTTTCCAGGTGTGGTTGAATTGACAACTCAGCTGCTAATACTTGAGAATATTCTTTGGCTCCCCTTGTGTCGAATCAATAAATTTGGGTTGAATACTCTACCCTCGAAAGCTGTTGCGATCCCCTATACTTGTGGGTTATCACATGCATATGTATGGAGGTGATGCGTGCATGCATGTTTGAGTACACAACATTGATGTGGCGCGTGCGTCAAAAATCGTACACTAGCTCTCCACACAGAGCGGGATCGGTTCATGATGTGTCGTTGTACTAGCCACTTCAACTCGATGGGAGGGATTCATGCGTACACATGCATGTGTGTGTGCTCAAACTGTATCATGCACGTCATCCCTGAGCAAAAATAATAATCCCCATCTAAGTCAAATTAAACTCTCTTGTCGTCAGGCAAAAAGTTGTGATGGACCAAGCGGGCCCATAGATGGAAAGCATCGATATCGCTAATAACTGCTTAAGTGGGTGCGAGAGGACAACCACCACCGCTTTGCATGTGGGAAAAACATATATATGTTGAATACCCAAAATGTACAACTTTGATGTGCCACATGCCTGAAAAACCATAAACCATGCACCCACACAGAGCGAGGTTAACCAAGCGTACTACATATGATGGTCCCCTTCCCCTCTCTTCACCGCATACTATATGCTCCTGCTGTAATATATGTACAACCCAAAAGAATCCTCATCAATGGTGAAATTAATTAACCTCTCCCGATGTAGGTCAAAGTGATGCATGCATGCATCGACGATGGCCTCATGGGCCCATGGATGGAAGCGTCACACGTGAGTGTCCTAGCTAGGATATGCATGTGGCCCAACAAGGTGTTGTGTGATGTTTGAATAGCCAATTTCGCAATTTTGATGTGGCACGTGCCTCGAAACCAAAAAGTCCTGACAATGAGTGAGGTGTACTTGATCACGGACGCGTACATATAGTATATATGCTAGTCCCCTCCCACCTCTTTGACGCGTACTATATACCACCATAACACAAACTAAAAAGATTATACCTTGGTGGTCAAATTAACCTCACTAACGGCTGTTCCTCAAAGTGATGGACGACGACCTCGCAGGCCCATGATACGTCCATTTTGCATCATGCTTTTATATTGATATTTATTGCATTATGGGCTGTTATTACACATTATGTCACAATACTTATGACTATTCTCTCTTATTTTACAAGGTTTACATGAAGAGGGGGAATGCTGGCAGCTGGAATTCTGGGCTGGAAAAGGAGCAAATATTAGAGACCTATTATGTACAACTCCAAAAGTCCTGAAACTTCACGGGAGCACGTTTCAGAATATATATAAAATATTGGGCGAAAGAAGTACCAGAGGGGGGCCACCCACCGTCCACGAGGGTGGGGGCGCGCCCTACCCCCCTGGGCGTGCCCCCTGCCTCGTAGGTCCCCTGGTGTCCCTCTGATGCCCATCTTTTGCTATATGGAATCTTTCGTCGAGGAAAAAATAATAAGCAAGCTTTCGGGAAGAAACTCCGCCGCCACGAGGCGGAACCTTGGCGGAACCAATCCAGGGCTCCGGCGGAGCTGTTCTGCCAAGGAAACTTCCCTCCAGGAGGGGGAAATCATCACCATCGTCATCACCAACGATCCTCTCATCAGGAGGGGGTCAGTCTCCATCAACATCTTCGCCAGCACCATCTCATCTCAAACCCTAGTTCATCTCTTGTATCCAATCTTTGTCTCAAAGCCTCAGATTGGTACCTGTGGGTTGCTAGTAGTGTTAATTACTCCTTGTAGTTGATGCTAGTTGGTTTACTTGGTGGAAGATCATATGTTCAGATCCATTATGCATATTAATACCCCTTTGATTATGAACATGAATATGCTTTGTGAGTAGTTAAGTTTGTTCCTGGGGACATGGGAGAAGTCTTGCTATAAGTAGTCATGTGAATTTGGTATTCGTTCGATATTTTGATGAGATGTATGTTGTCTCTCCTCTTGTGGTGTCATGTGAACGTCGACTACATGACACTTCACCATTGTTTGGGCCTAGAGGAAGGCATTGGGAAGTAATAAGTAGATGATGGGTTGCTAGAGTGACAGAAGCTTAAACCCTAGTTTATGCGTTGCTTCGTAAGGGGCTGATTTGGATCCATATGTTTCATGCTATGGTTAGGTTTACCTTAATACTTCTGTTGTAGTTGCAGATGCTTGCAATAGGGGTTAATCATAAGTGGGATGCTTATTCAAGGAAGGATAGTACCCAAGCACTGGTCCACCCACGTATCAAATTATCAAAGTACCGAACGCGAATCATATGAACTTGATGAAAACTAGCTTGACGATAATTCCCATGTGTCCTGGGGAGCGCTTTCCTTTATATAAGAGTTTGTCCAGGATTGTCCTTTGCTGGAAAAAGGATTGGGCCATATTTCTGCACCTTATTTACTTTTATTACTTTTTACTCGTTACTAATTACCTTATCGCAAAACTATCTGTTACCGATAATTTCAGTGCTTGCAGAGAATACCTTGCTGAAAACCGCTTATCATTTCCTTCCGCTCCTCGTTGGGTTCGACACTCTTACTTATCGAGAAGGCTATGATAGATCCCCTACACTTGTGGGTCATCAAGACTTTTCTGGCGCCGTTGCCGGGGAGTGAAGCGCCTTTGGTAGGTGGAATTTGGTAAGGAAAAATTTATATAGTGTGCTGAAATTTACTGTCACTTGTTACTATGGAACATAATCCTTTGAGGGGCTTGTTCGGGGTATCTTCACCCCGACCAGTAGAGCAAAGATCTGCTCCTCAACCTACTGAACCTACTCAATATGTTTACATTGAAATTCCTTTGCGTATGATAGGGAAACTGCTAGCTAATCCTTTCACAGGTGATGGAACATTACATCCCGATTTGCACCTAATCTATGTGCATGAAGTTTGTGGATTATTTAAGCTTGCAGGTATGCCCGAGGATGTTATCAAGAAGAAGGTCTTCCCCTTATATTTGAAGGGAGAGGCATTGACATGGTTTAGGCTATGTGATGATATGGAATCATGGAACTACAACCGATTGAAATTGGAATTTCATCAGAAGTTTTATCCTATGCATCTTGTTCATCGTGATCGTAATTATATATATAATGTTTGGCCTCGCGAAGGATAAAGCATCGCTCAAGATTGGGGGAGGCTTAAGTCAATGTTATATTCATGCCCCAATCATGAGCTCTCAAAAGAAATGATTATTCAAAAAATTTATGCTCGGCTTTCTCTCAGTAATCGCTCCATGCTCGATACTTCTTGTACTAGATCTTTTATGATGAAGACTATTGAATGCAAATGGGATTTATTGGAAAGAATTAAACGCAACTCTGAAGATTGGGACCTCGACGAAGGTAAGGAGTCGGGTATAACACCTAAGTTTGATTGTGTTAAATCTTTTATGGATACCGATGCTTTCCGTGAATTTAGCACTAAATATGGACTTGACTCTGAGATAGTAGCTTCTTTCTGTGAATCATTTGCTACTCATGTTGATCTCCCTAAGGAGAAGTGGTTTAAATATAATCCTCCCATTGAAGTAAAAGTAGTTGCACCTATTAAAGTTGAAGAAAAGACTATCACTTATAATGATCCTGTTGTTCCTACTGCTTATATTGAGAAACCACCTTTCCCTATTAGAATAAAGGATCATGCTAAAGCTTCAACTGTGGTCAACAAAAGTAATATTAAGACACCCAAACCCACTGAGCAAATTAAAGTTGAACCTAGTGTTGCTATGGTTAAAGATCTCTTGTCCGATAATATTGATGGGCATGTTATTTACTTCTGCAATGAATCTGCTAGAATTGCTGGACCTGATACTAAATATAAACATAGACCTGTTGTGGGCATGCCTATTATTTCTGTTAAAATAGGAGATCATTTCTATCATGGCTTATGTGATATGGGTGCTAGTGTAAGTGGAATACCTCATTCCTTATACAAAGAAATTATGGATGATATTGCACCTGCTGAGATAGAAGAGATTGATGTTACAATTAAGCTTGCCAATAGAGATACTATTTCACCAGTTCGGATTGTTAGAGATGTTGAAGTCTTGTGTGGGAAAGTTAAATACCCTGCTGATTTTCTTATTCTTGGTTCCCCACAAGATAACTTTTGTCCCATTATATTTGGTAGACCCTTCTTGAATACTGTTAATGCTAAGATAGACTGCAATAAAGATATTGTTTCTATTGGTTTAGGGGATATGTCTCATGAATTTAATTTTGCTAAATTTCGTAGACAACCCCATGATAAAGAATTTCCTAGTAAAGATGAAATTATTGGTCTTGCTTCTATTGCCATGCCTCCTTCAGAACAATATTTGCTACACCATGAAAATGGTATGTTTATGAATTAAAGAAGGGAAATAGATGAAGTATTCTTTAAACAGGGACCTATTTTGAAACACAACTTGACTGTTGAAATCCTAGGGGATCCTCCTCCACCCAAGAGAGATCCCGTGTTTGAGCTTAAACCTTTACCAGATACTCTTAAATATGCTTATCTTGATGAGAACGAGATATCTCCTTTTATTATTAGTGCTAACCTTTTAGAGCATGAAGAAAATAGATTATTGAAAACTCTGAAGAAGCACCGTGCTGCTATTGAATAAACTCTTGATGATCTTAAGGGCATTAGTCCCACTCTTTGCCAGCACAAAATAAAATTGGAGAAAGACGTGAAACCGGTTGTTGATCAGCAATGACGGTTAAATCCTAAGATGAAAGAAGTGGTAAGAAAAGAAATACTAAAGCTTCTAGAGGCAGGTATAATTTATCACGTTGCTGATAGTCATTGGGTAAGTCATGTCCATTGTGTCCCTAAGAAGGGAGGTATTACTCTTGTTCCTAATGATAAAGATGAATTGATCCCACAAAGAATTGTTACACATTATAGAATGGTAATTGATTTCCGCAAATTAAATAAAGCTACTAAAAAGGATCGTTACCCTTTACCTTTTATTGATAAAATGCTAGAAAGATTATCCAAGCATACACATTTTTGCTTTCTAGATGGTTATTCTGATTTCTCTCAAATACCTGCGTCAAAAGAGGATCAAGAAAAGACAACTTTTACTTGCCCTGTTGGTACCTTTGCTTATAGACGTATGCCTTTTGGTTTATGTAATGCACCTGCTACTTTTCAAAGATGTAGGACTGCTATATTCTCTGACTTTTGTGAAAAGATTTTTGAGGTTTTCATGGATGATTTCTCCGTTTACGGAACTTCTTTTGATGATTGCTTGAGCAACCTTTATCGAGTTTTGGAGAGATGTGAAGAAACTAATCTTGTCTTGAATTGGGAGAAGTGTCACTTTATGGTTAATGAAGGTATTGTATTGAGGCATAAAATTTCTGAAAGAGGTATTGAAGTTGATAAAGCTAAGGTTGATGCTATTGGAAAGATGCCATGTCCTAAGGACATTAAAGGTATAAGAAGTTTCCTTAGTCATGTCGGTTTTTATAGGAGGTTCATTAAGAACTTTCCTAAAATTTCTCGGCCTCTGACTAATATTTTACAAAAGGATGTTCCTTTTATCTTCGATGATGATTGTGTAGAAGCATTTGAAATACTTAAGAAAGCTTTGATTTCTGGACCTGTTGTTCGGCCTCGTGATTGGAATTTACCATTTGAAATTATGTCTGATGCTAGTGATTATGATGTAGGGGCTGTTCTAGGACAAAGAGTTGATAAGAAATTAAATGGTCTACAATATGCTAGTAAAACTCTAGACAGTGCTCAAAGAAATTATGCTACTACTGAAAAAGAATTTTTAGCAGTTCTATTTGCTTGTGATAAGTTCAGACCTTATATAGTTGATTCTAAAGTAACTGTTCACACTGATCATGCTGCTATTAAATATCTTATGGAAAAGAAAGATGCGAAACCTAGACTTATTCGATGGGTTCTCTTGCTACAAGAATTTGATTTGCATATTATTGATAGAAAGGGAGCTGAGAACCCCGTTGCAGACAACTTGTCTAGGTTAGAGAATGTTCTTGATGACCCACTACCTATTGATGATAGCTTTCCCGATGAACAATTAGCGGTGACAAATGCTTCACGTACTGCTCCATGGTATGCTGATTATGCTTATTATATTGTTGCTAAGTTTATACCACCTAGTTTCACATACCAGCAAAAGAAAAAGTTCTTCTACGATTTAAGACGTTACTTCTGGGATGACCCACATATTTATAAAGAAGGATTAGATGGTGTTATTAGACGTTGTGTACCTGAGCATGAACAGGAACAGATCCTATGCAAGTGTCACTCTGAGGGTTATGGAGGACACCACGCTGGAGATAGAACTGCACATAAAGTATTGCAATCCGGTTTTTATTGGCCTACTCTCTTCAAGGATGCCCGTAAGTTTGTCCTATCCTGTGATGAATGTCAAATAATTGGTAATATTAGTAGACGTCAAGAAATGCCTATGAATTATTCACTTGTTATTGAACCATTTGATGTTTGGGGCTTTGATTATATGGGACCGTTTCCTTCCTCTAATGGGTATACACATAATTTAGTTGTTGTTGATTACGTTACTAAGTGGGTAGAAGCTATTCCAACTAGTAGTGCTGATCATAACACCTCTATTAAGATGCTTAAAGAAGTTATTTTTCCGAGGTTTGGAGTCCCTAGATACTTAATGACCGATGGTGGTTCACATTTCATTCATGGTGCTTTTCGTAAAATGCATGCTAAGTATGATGTTAATCATAGAATTGCATCTCCATATCATCCACAGTCTAGTGGTCAAGTAGAATTGAGCAATAGATAGCTTAAATTAAATTTGCAAAAGACTGTTAATAGATCTAGAAATAATTGGTCCAAGAAACTTGATGATGCATTATGGGCCTATAGAACCGCATATAAAAATCCTTTGTGTATGTCTCCGTATAAAATGGTTTATGGTAAAGCATGTCACTTACCCTTAAACTAGAACATAATGCATATTGGGTCATTAAAGAGCTCAATTATGATTTCAAACTTGCCGGTGAGAAGAGGCTTTTTGACATTAGCTCACTTGATGAATGGAGAACCCAGGCTTATGAGAATGCCAAACTATTTAAAGAAAAAGTTAAAAGATGGCATTGCAAAAGGATACAAAAACGTGAGTTTAATGTAGGTGATTATGTATTGTTATACAACTCTCATTTAAGATTTTTTGCAGGCAAACTCCTCTCAAAATGGGAAGGTCCTTACATTATCGAGGAGGTGTATCGCTCCGGTGCCATAAAAATCAACAACTTCGAAGGCACTAATCCGAGGGTGGTGAATGGCCAAAGAATCAAACATTATATCTCATGTAATCTTATAAATGTTGAAACTAATGTTATTGAAATCGTAACCCCGGAGGAATACATAAGGGACGCTTTCCAGAATGTTTCAGACTCCGAAAAGGAATAGGTACGTGGTACGGTAAGTAAACCGACTCTAAAACAGTTCTAATGGAAATTTTTCTCCGTTTTGGAATATTTAAGAAAATAGGAAAATAAGAAGTAGTCTGGGAAGGACACGAGGCATCCACGTGGGTGGAGGGTGCGCCCCCTGCCTCGTGAGCACCTCGTGTGCTCTCCGGACTCCGTTTTCTTGCACGATACTTCTTTTGGTCGGTAAAAATTCATTGTATAATCTCCTGAAGGTTTTGACCACTGTATCACACAAATATCCTCTGTCTTTGTTTCGAGCTATTTCTGCTGCAGATTTCGAGCAAGATGTCTTCGCAAGAGTCAGTCGGGGAGAGTCGGGTGTCTCATCCGACACCGGGGCCAAGAGCAAACAGCAATGCTGACCACTTTGGGCCATCAACTCAGGAAGAGATGGAGGCCGATTTGAAAAGGATAGATGCCATGGAGGAGGATGAAGAAGCTACTTCTCGTTTCCGAGCGGGATTCACTATGGGGGAACTACAGAGCCCGGCTATTACAAACTCGGTCATCCCTTCCAATGTTAGATTTCTTTCTTATGAAAATATGAAAAAGAGTGTTACTTGTTCTCCCGCAGCTATGCAACATCCTTGGGTGAAAGGAGCTTTAACCGTCACGGGCAAGCTCCATAAGGAAATAATGGACCTCAAGCAGCAAGTTAATAAGCTCGAGGAAGAGAATCGTATCCTGAGGGGCATCATCGCCAAGAATATCACATCACCACCCCCAAAGAAGGAGACATAAACACATGGGTATGGGCACTCCCCTTGGCAACTGCCAAGCTTGGGGGAGTACCTCGGTATCGTATCACCATAACACTTTTATCTTTACCATTTTTCTTGGTTCAATCCTTTTGGTAATATCTTGATCTAGTAGAATAAAGTTTTAGTATGATCTAGTTGTGAGTTTTGCTTTATGATCCTTCTATGTAATCGAGTCCATGAGCTATATATAATAAAGATTAGTGTTGAGTCAAGGGCTTGATTATCTTGCTATGATCTTGAGGGAATAAAATAAAAGAGAAGGAATAAAAAAGAAATAAAGAGATCATATGGATCTTATGGAGAGTAATGACTTCACATATAAAGAGTATGATGAATAAAAATTGTTGAGAGTTGACAAGCATATTTTTGGTCATCGTTGCAATTAATAGGAACTAATAAAGAAAGAGAGGTTTTCACATATAAAGATACTATCTTGGACATATTTTATGATTGTGAGCACTCATTAAAATATGACATGCTAAAGAGTTGAGGTTGGACAAGGAAGACAATGTAATGGGTTATGTTTCCTTACATCTGAAATAAATTATATTGTCATGGATCATCCAACATGTTGAGCTTGCCTTTCCCTCTCATGCTAGCCAAATTCTTTGCACCAAGTAGAGATACTACTTGTGCTTCCAAATATCCTTAAACCCAGTCTTGCCATGAGACTCCACCATATCTACCTATGGATTGAGTAAGATCCCTCAAGTAAGTTGTCATCATTGCAAGCAATAAAAATTTCTCTCTAAATATGTATGATTTATTAGCATGGAGAAAATAATCTTTATACGATCTTGTGATGTGGAAGAAATAAAAGCGATGGACTACATTGTAAAGGTCCATATCACAAGTGGCAATATAAAGTGATGTTCTTTTGCGTTAAGATTTTGTGCATCCAACCATAAAGCACATGACAACCTCTGCTTCCCTCTGCGAAGGGCCTATATTTTATTCTCGTCTTATACTTCATATAAGAGTCATGGTGATCTTCACCTTTCCTTTTTAAATTTTATCCTTTGGCAAGCACAATGTGTTGGAAAGATCCATGTATATATAGCTAATTGTATGTGAGTTTTCATGAACTATTATTGTTGTCATTACCCTTGAGGTAAAAGCTTGGGAGGCAAAACTATAAGCCCCTATCTTTCTTTGTGTCCGATTAAAACTTCATAACCATAAATATCGCGTGAGTGTTAGCAATTGTGAAAGACTAAATGATGGTTGAGTATGTGGACTTGCTGAAAGGCTCTTATTGACTCTTTCTGATGTTATGATAAATTGCAATTGCCTCAATGACTGAGATTAAAGTTTGTTGGTTCTCAATGAAGTTTATGATTCATACTTGAAATTGTGATTGAATTGTTACTTTAGCATAAGAGATCATATGAAAAAAATATGTTGCTGTTATAATAATGATCATGATGCCCTCATGTCTGTATTTTATTTTTATCGACACCTCTATCTCTAAATATGTGGACATATTTTTCAATTTTGGCTTCCGCTTGAGGACAAGCGAGGTCTAAGCTTGGGGAAGTTGATACGTCCATTTTGCATCATGCTTTTATAAAGATATTTATTGCATTATGGGCTGTTACTACACATTATGTCACAATACTTATGCATATTCTCTCTTATTTTACAAGGTTTACATGAAGAGGGGGAATGCCGACAGCTGTAATTCTGGGCTGCAAAAGGAGCAAATATTAGAGACCTATTCTGCACAACTCCAAAAGTCCTGAAACTTCAAGGAGCATGTTTTAGAATATATATAAAATATTGGGCGAAAGAAGTACCAGAGGGGGGCCACCCATCGTCCACGAGGGTGGGGGCGCGCCCTACCCCCTGGGCGCGCCCCCTACCTCGTGGGCCCCCTAGTGGCCCTATGATGCCCATCTTTGGCTATATGGAGTCTTTCGTCGAGGAAAAACCCATAAGCAAGCTTTCGGGAAGAAACTCCACTGGCATGAGGCGGAACCTTGGAGGAACCAATCTAGGGCTCCAGCGGAGCTGTTTTGCCGGGGAAACTTCCCTCCGGGAGGGGGAAATCATCACCATCGTCATCACCAACGATCCTCTCATCAGGAGGGGGTCAATCTCCATCAACATCTTCGCCAGCACCATCTCATCTCAAACCCTAGTTCATCTCTTTTATCCAATCTTTGTCTCAAAGCCTCATATTGGTACCTGTGGGTTGCTAGTAGTGTTAACTACTCCTTGTAGTTGATGCTAGTTGGTTTACTTTGTGGAAGATCATATGTTCAGATCCATGATGCATATTAATACACCTCTGATTATGAACATGAATATTATTTGTGAGTAGTTAAGTTTGTTCTTGAGGACATGGGAGAAGTCTTGCTATAAGTAGTCATGTGAATTTGGTATTCGTTCAATATTTTGTGAGATGTATGTTGTCTCGCCTCTAGTGGTGTCATGTGAACGTCGACTACATGACACTTCACCATTGTTTGGGCCTAGAGGAAGGCATTGGGAAGTAATAAGTAGATGATGGGTTGCTGGAGTGACAGAAGCTTAAACCCTAGTTTATGTGTTGCTTCGTATGGGGCTGATTTGGATCCATATGTTTCATGCTATGGTTAGGTTTACCTTAATAATTCTGTTGTAGTTGCGGATGCTTGCAATAGGGGTTAATCATAAGTGGGATTCTTGTCCAAGGAAGGACAGTACCCAAGCACCGGTCCACCCACATATCAAATTATCAAAGTACCGAACGCCATCATATGAATGTGATGAAAACTAGCTTGACGATAATTCCCATGTGTCCTCGAGAGCGCTTTCCTTTATATAAGAGTTTTTCCAGGCTTGTCCTTTGCTACAAAAAGGATTGGTACATATTGCTGCACCTTATTTACTTTTATTACTTGTTACCCGTTACAAATTACCTTATCACAAAACTATCTGTTACTGATAATTTCAGTGCTTGCAAAGAATACCTTGCTGAAAACCGCTTATCATTTCCTTCTGCTCCTCGTTGGGTTCGACACTCTTACTTGTCGAAAAGGCTATGATAGATCCCTTACAATTGTGGGTCATCAGCCCACAGAAAGCGTCACACGCGAGTATCGAGTGTCGTGTTGGACAACCATCGACTGCATGTGTCCAAAACATTTATGTGTGAAAGGGTTGTGTAATGTTTTAAATAACGATTTCACGACTCTGATGTGGCACCGGCCCGCCTAACAAAACGGCCAACCCACACGGTGCCTCACAACTCATAGTGTACTGCGAGCCACCCACCACCCCCAGACGCACACCCACACACACACACACCGCGAATCCACCGCAACTACGATGCATGTTAAATTAATTATCCTGCGGTGAACATATATGTTACAAAAGGAGGGACATTTTAATTTCAAAGAAATCACAGAGATCATTAAGACGTTTTAGTACATTGATTGATTGATTTTCTACGGGTATAATGTGCAAAAATCAAATTTGAGCTACATGCACACATGACAGTGCACCTAAATGGATTGCAAAAACACATGTGTCTCACTGGGTGCATGTTTACTCCCAGTGCAACAAATTTCAAACATTGAGAATCTTGATTTTTAAATTCTAGTACATCCAAAACTTATTAGAAGTTCATGAAACTTATTGTGTTGTCATATGGACACCAATACAAAGTGGCATTGTACTTTTTTTGTCAAATTTGAGACCAGTTTTGATGTAATATTTATCTAATTATAGACGGGAGATTATTAATAATTGCGAACCAATATCCCAAATGGATTATTTATTCGAACTGTGAGTATTAGACCAACAATGGATACATGCCATGCTTCGGTTAAGCAATAAAGTGGCAGCATTAATCATCCAAATAGAAAAACAATATATGTGTCGCCGCGCAACCCGTGTGCCGTGCAAGTAGGTGTCAGTTGATGGGACGCGTCCTCGCGCAAGCAGACAGGGAGGTGTGCATGCAGGTGTGTGAACTGACGGAGGCGTGCTCGCTCCGCAGTGTCATCAGGAGGCGTGTGAGTAGCTGTGTGAAACTTTGGTAGGCATGCCAGCAGTCCGGTGTGCAGGCTCACCGGGAGGCGAGCCATCGGTTTGACCGCCGCCCGCCTCTCTCCCACAACTCCCACTACTCCATATTAATGGTGCACCCGAGCGGCCGCACCCCCCATCCTCGCTACAGACACACACAATCCTCTCTCTCCGCTTGCATCCTCGACGACGCTCTTAGTCCTCAAAGCCTTCATTGTATGAGGATGCCGCCGAAGCGCCCCATCGGAGGGAGTGGCGACGCCGGGGCTGCTAAAGCACCGGAGCACGGCGTGGAGATGGAGACAGAGGTTGCCGTCACCGCCGGCGAGTTATTGCTGCACCCTGACATCGTCGACGGCGTCAAGCTTCCATAGCCAGAGGCGGAGTTCCACACCGACTCTGACGACCACTCCGGCGACGACTCCGACGATGACGGACAGCTGGTTAGTCATCTATACCCATTTATGTGTCAAATAGATCATAGGGTTTCTCTGGTTACTCCTGCCTCCCCCTTTTTGGAATAGAAATCCTATGGTTATGTTCTCCCAATCCATGAAATCTGAGTAAGTTTTGTTAGATCCGTGTAGTGTATTGATTGTTTGAATGGTACAGGTGATAAGTGATTAGTTGTTTCATATGTGCATATGATTTCTACTAGTAATCCGACTAGGGTTAGTGTTCGTGCTAATAATTCCTAGCCAGGGCTTGACAATTGATTTGAATGACCTACATATGTTTGTGCCATTATTTTCTTCAAGATTGGTCTGTACATAGACGACTGTGCTTAAAAATTGAACCATAATCTCTGGATATGTATAAATAAATAGCCATAAATTCCTAATCCTATTTCACGACATGTAATCATTGATTTGATGCCAAATTTGTTTTACTATTTGTATAGGTGATGTCTGATGATGTGGATAGCGAGGATGAAGATGGCCAGAGGAGGTACAACAGGCAAATCCTGAGGGAGCTTTATGCGGGAATGCATAACAGGCGTATTAGGACCTGGAACGGTGGCTATGGATGCCCATTTTGCAACCAGAAGCTTCATGACACGTATCTAAGTGTTCTGGCGCGTGCAAGAGGACGGGCTATTGGCTCCTTCAAGCAGAAGTATTGTCGCAGGGTGCCGCACGACGCGTACGCCGAGTACCTGGAGAAGCTTCAGGATCGTGTCGGCCACATGTGAGATGAGATGTGGGATGGATCAAACTATGTACACTTGAGTATATATTCTTAATGTGGTTGAACTATGCTTATGTATGTGTATGCGTATTATCTATGTCTGAGTATGTTAAATATTTTGGTCAAAATTTGGTAAAAATTACAAAGGGGGACCAATAAACCAGGACGGAGGTAGTACGTCAATCACACACGGTTCCCAAAATTGGAACCATGTGCAATGACTTTCATTTTGCGTGTTGCGTCAATCACACACGGTTCGCTCTAGCAAACCGTCACCCCCAAAATTCTTTGTGGGACGGAAAACCCTCACCACCCAATTCAAAAAAGAAAAGAAAACCCTCACCATCCCCACGTCACAAAAACCCTCACCCCGCCCGCCACCCCCTCGGCCCCTCCGGTACGTTCCCGTTCATACCTGCACAAGCTCCTCCGCGTCTATGCCATGGCACCGCCTATGACGGTGGTAAACACTTAGCTCAATGCCTGCCGCCGCTAGGCTTCCGGCAAAGCCCACCGCATTTCGCCACTTCCGCTTGCCGCCGCCTATCACCATCGACTTTCTCGACGCTGCTCGTGGTCGACCCAGCTCCGCTCGGTTGGGGAATCTACCGGACTGAGGGTTCTTTCTCATGGACGACAAGGTAACTAATTTAACGAGATATTATCTCATCTCTTATCCCAGTTCATCTGCCTCCTTTAATCATTCGGCAGAAATCGCCGTGAATTCATTTTTATTTGAGCTGATTTGAGGGTTTTCTTTCATTCATATAATGTATAGTGCATCGACACTTCAGGACTTTGTGACCCGTGCCAGAGATTCCAACTCACTGTACCTGATAACTTGAGGACGCACGCGATATGTTCAATCTCACCCTAAATCGGTTGGCATGGCCTACTTTCCTGAACATATTCTAAATATTGCTACATTTGGATAAAAGGTGCCACATGCACCATATACGTCAAAGGGGATTTCCCCCTCTTCTTTCTATATTAGGCAAATTAATGATGTATTGTTCTTTCGATTACTCTCATATTTCCATGACATCATGTTTACCCTATATGTTTAATTATAGATTTTTGTCCTTCGATTTCAAATGTTGTATAGTTCTTTCAATTTGGGACCATATTTGCATGTTACCATATTTTCTTTAACAATCCTGCCATTTTCTACAGAACATCCCTTGCTATGCAACAGATTATGTAGTGCATAATTTTTCCCTTTACATAGATGAAGGCTCCACGGATTTCATACTGTACAAAAACCATGGATTTACAATCGTTGCTACTATAAGACTTGATGAACGTGGTGACTCCAATTTTGGCACTGGATTTTGGAAAGAAATTGCAAAGTTTTATGTACTGAAAGCTAGCACTAAAATTGCACTGCATATAAAAGGGCCTGGTCATGAGATATATGCTAACTTCCCCGACAAAATCTTCCGTCCAGACTTTGTTCGAAGTAAGTTTTCTTTTCAACTATCTGCATGTTGACTTACCCAACAATGTCAAATGAATTGTGTAGTATTTAAGCAACCAATTGTCATTCCCTTTTCTTACTATATTCCTACCTAATAACTTCTAGTTACCAATACACTTTTCTATTGCCCTATTTTAACTAAATATTCCCTGTACTCGCATTTCTATCAGAAAGCGCCGCTGATAAGGAGATTCTGGAGGTGGAGAACGGGGCTGCCAACAAGCAGAGGCGGGGCGAGTTAGAACCGCAAGCGACTCTAGCAGGCCTAGACTTCATCAGCAGCCTCCCCGATGATATGTTGAGAGTCATCATCTCCTTCCTCCCAATCAAATATGGGGCGTGGACAATCGTCCTTTCCCGACGGTGGCGCCCCCTGTGGAACTCCAGCCCTCTCGACCTCATCGACACCGACGAGCTCTGCCATGGTTATCGCAAAAGCTTGGATGCATTCTCCAAGATCCTCGGCAGTCACCTAGGCCCAACCAAAGGCCTTAGAATGGGCAAGTTCCATTCCAACGGCAAGGACCAAGCCAAGCTTGACGATTGGTTCCGATCTCCCACCCTAGATCAGCTCGAGGAGCTCACTTTTGATGATGGGCATATGCGATCGCTGCCAACGTCCGCACTCTGCCTCGTGCCCACGCTAGGTGTCGCCAAGTTCAGGAACTGCCATCCCCCCTTAATGACGTGCCCGCAACTGAAGCACCTCAAGCTAGTCGTCGTCTGCCTCTCAAACGGTGACATGGAGCGCCTGCTTTGTGGTTGTACTACACCCGAGTACCTTCGTCTTCAGGCGATCAATGGGTTGAGTACCTTCCACATCACCTCCATGACTCTCCGGACTATTTATGTGTGTTGCTGGTGCAGCAGGAAGACATCACAAGATGTGTACCACGGTATGGTCATTGAGGACACACCTGCACTTGAGAGATTACTTGTAGTTGATCAAGAAGGTCCAACAAGAATCAATGTCATTTCTGCGCCGAAATTGACAGTGGTGGGCTACTCCTCTCACAAGTACTCCAAACTTGTTATTGCATCCACACCCATTCAGGTACAACAGCCGCCTTCTACCTCTCCTTCTACAAATTAACATCATTTCTAATTTTGAAGATGTTTGTCTGTCATTCAGAAAATGATTCCGACAAGCTTGACCCCGAAACTACACACAGTGAAGGTCTTGGCACTAGAATCTATCGGCCCCAACCTGGAGCAAGTTATCAGTTTCCTGAGATGCTTTCCATGCCTGGAGAAGCTACATATCGAGGTGATGTTCCTTTCCTGTTAAAGGTTAATCATAAGGGAGTTCAAGTTTTCTTAGGGAACTTTTCATCCACTCCAATCTCTTGTGAAGAAGGCTACATTTTTCTAAAATGTAATCAAATGCCCATGTTAATCATGTCAGATCGAGGATGGCATGTTAGTGCATTTTACAAATCCTGCAAACCAAATAGGCTTGCAGTAATGTTCAAAACTGCATGTAGGCACTAACACATTTTCTTCTTTTGCAGATAAGATTAGGCCAAGTGGTGGATAATGTGATTCAATATAACAATCACGTCGAATGCCTAGATCTGCATCTCTCTGAAATTACTTTGAACTCCTACCGAGGGACCTTACTAGAGATTATATTCGTTAGGTTGTTTGTTCTCAGAGCAAGGGTGCTGAAGGAAATGAGGTTGGCCCCACATTTATTTCGCAAAAATGAATGGTTTGTTGATCAGCGCCGGCGCCTGCGGCAGAATGGAGTAGGCTCCAAAAATGCTGAATTTCATTTTGGAACTTCAGATGACAGAGTAATCGGAAGTCATAGTGTCAACCCCATACACGACTTCCCAGTGGCTGACCCCTTTGCAAAAATTGTGAGGTTTCGAAACCAGACTTAGAAGCGATGATATTAGTTTGAACCTCTTTGATATCCATGTTCAGTGGATCAGCACGAGCATTTGCAGCTGATGAGCTGAATTTCATTTCTAATATCAGTTTGAACCTTGTAATCTTCGAATTTGAGCCATATGACTCTGGAATTTGAACCTTGTAACATTTCGAGCTTTTGTGGTACAATCGTTGAAATTGCGTCGTATGAGACTCGTATATTGCTAACATTATTTTGACCTTAATATGCAATGGTCTTAGATTTTATTAACCATTCTTGAATCAGTTTACCTTGTCGATCTCACAGCACACGATCTGTATAGCTAATTCGACTGCGATCTTCGACATTATTGCACATAGTTGGTTTCTTCCACCGTGTGCACTGTCGAGCGTAGAATTAATTATCGCACTCGAGTGTCCATCGTCACCCTTCTGTGTAACTTTGACCTCATCACCCATGAGTAAACTTATGATTGAAGTCATTCCACACACTTCGTTTTTACAAAGCTTTTTGCCAATAAACGCCCATGATTTGTCCCTCTTCTAGCCGATGCGTGGCCAAACTTGTCGGGTGGGAAGCTTGTGTGGTAAACAGCATGGTAGCGCGGCAACAGGCTCACCGATGATACATTTGGCGCCTCTTCGAGCCCACATGTGTGGTGCGGTGTTGTCAAGCGTGCACTAGAATCCTCCACTATGAACGTCGTGACAAGACGTGACGATTACAGGCCGGCCGGCCCCCATTTATTACAGCGGCCATTTAACCCTTGTATCTCTTCAACCTTTGGATCCCGCCCCACCATTGCAAGAAGCACACCCACCATGAGAAATTCTTATAGGGTATCCTGCATGGCTTCACTGGCGCTCCGAGCGGCTGCCAACGACGAGCAGCAGTTTACCATGCGTGCCGTGGTGGACACCCACAGAAGGTTCATGGACCTCTCGATGGTGTACACCAACGACCCGGTCTGGGTGGAGCACTCCATCCACATCATGGAGTTGTTGCTTGCTGCGGAGAAGTATAAGGTGGTCGGGTTCTACCTCGAGTACACCCGCGCTCATGCCGGGTCTCGTCCCAAGGCCGCCGCCGCCCAGATGTGCGTGCGCCACCACATCCTCATCTACCACTACTGCCTAGCCACAAGGCCTTGCGAGCATTTCACCAGGTTTGTCAACAACCCGCACTACATGTTCTCTACGGTGGACATCACCAACGATGTAAAGGCGCTCGAGAATTCGGGCATCACCTGCTAGAATCTTGTCGACATCTAGGGCCAATACAAGATCTGGGGTAGCAAGGAGCATGAGAAGGACTCACTGGTTCACCTCGCCGAGGCCATCATCGACCCCTACTACAAAGACATCAAGGATTCATGCAACAAGGACAAGCGTGCCTGGCACAAGGCCTGGATGGAGAAACTCGACAAAGCTCACGTCGTGTACACGGCCAAGGAGGCGTACACGAGCTACAACATGTACAGGCGGATCGTTGACATGAGGAAGTGCCTCCTTCCCCAAAACGGCCAGGGATCCAGCCGGAAGCAGAGCAATGGCAAGCATCGTCGCAACAATAAGTAGATGATTAGATCCTCGTTTTTCCTACTTTAGTATGCATGTAATTGCTTACTTTGGTGTGTAGAAATGTTATGTGTGTAGTCACTTGTGTAATTGTATGCTTAATTTGGTTATGCAATGTTGTCTTTTTAAGTATATGTGTTGATGCTCTGTAGACAGAGCGTAGATGTTCTGCGGACAAAGAAAATCACATAGCACACGGACTAAACAATGGAACCCGTCGGTGATGTTTTCATCAATCACTCACAATTGTATACCAGCAATCATTTGCTCACAACACACACGGCTTGTTAGTAGTAATCGTCTGTATTGTTATCGGTCTTCACACACATTTCCGATTACAGACCTGTTTGCCTCGTATCACACACATCTTGTTCATTTGAACCGTTTCTGCTCTCATGTCTCAACGCAAACAGTTCATCCGAGTGAACCGCATGCCGTATATCGCACACACCTTTGATCTGGCTGACCGTTACTTTTGTGTTGCCTAATCACAAACAGTCCATCTGAGTGAACCGTATGCTGTACATCACGCACACCTTCATCTGGCTGCCCGTTTCTTTTGTTCCTCCTCATCGTAAACAGTTAATTGAGCTGAACCGTATGCCCTGCATCGCACACGCAACTAAGATATGAACCGTGTTTGATGCATCCTCCATCGCAAATGTTTTGCATCTTTTCTGACAGTTTTTTACACCACCATTTGCGATTATGGCATCACACACAATTTTGCCGAAGGGTCTCTGATCGTAGTGTCGCGTTAGCAGCAACCTGCAGTAGTGCTTAGTGATAAAGTAAAGCAATTACATGGCGATTGCATTTCATATAATAAAGCGACAACCATGTGGCTCCTGCCAGTTGCCGATAACTATTACAAAACGTTATCATCTCATACAACAATTTATATAATCACATCTTGACCATATCACATCACAACATGCCCTGCAAAAACAAGTTAGACGTCCTCTACTTTGTTGTTGCAAGTTTTACGTGGCTGCTACGAGCTTCTAGTAGGTAGGCTGCGACGTGTTGATCTTCCGAGGCCGGGCATGACCCAAGAAAGTGTGTCCGGCCAAATGGGATCGAGCATGTTGGGTTATGTGGTGCACCCCTGCAGGGAAGTTAATCTATTCGAATAGCCGTGAATAACAGGACGACTTGGAGTTGTACCTTGACCTTATGACAACTAGAACCGGATACTTAATAAAACACACCCTTCCAAGTGCCAGATACAACCGGTGATCGCTCTCTCACAAGGCGACGAGGGGAGGATCATCGGTTAGGATTATGCTACACGATGCTACTTGGTGAACTTACCATCTACTCTCTTCTCCTGCTGCAAGATGGAGGTTACCAGAAGCGTAGTCTTCGAAAGGACTAGCTATCCCCCTCTTATTCCGGCATTCTGTAGTTCAGTCCACATATGATACCCTTATTCCATTTGATACCAATGCATACATATGTAGTGTAGCTCCTTGCTTGCGAGTACTTTGGATGAGTACTCACGGTTGCTTTGCTCCCTCTTTTCCCCCTTTCTATACTCGATTGCTGCGATCAGACGTTGGAGCCAGGAGCCAGACGCCACTGTCGACGACTACTACTACTCGGGAGGTGCCTACTACTACGTGCAGCCCACTGACGATGACCAGGAGTAGTTTAGGAGGATCCCAGGCAGCAGGCCTGCGCCTCTTTCGATCTGCATCCCAGTTTGTGCTAGCCTTCTTAAGGCAAACTTGTTTAACTTATGTCTGTATTCAGATATTGTTGCTTCCGCTAACTCGTCTATGATCGAGCTCTTGTATTCGAGCCCTCGAGGCCCCTGGCTTGTAATATGATGCTTGTATGACTTATTTTATTTGTAGAGTTGTGTTGTGATATCTTCCCATGAGTCCCTGATCTTGGTCGTACACATTTGCGTGTATGATTAGTGTACGGTCAAATCGGGGGCGTCACAAGTTGGTATCAGAGTCGACTGCCTGTAGGAATCCCCCTTCCACACTCCTTGGCCGAAGTCGAGTCTAGACATTACCAAAACTTTTACTAACATGGTCGTGTGCCTTACGGGCCCACGTCGCCATCTGGGGGGTATTAGGATCTTTTACTCCTCGATCCTTACTCTAGGACTCTGAACTATCTTCTACTCGGGTTAAACGGTTTTACTAACTTTAACACTAGGATCCTGTGACCACGTTCACCCCAAAGTTGGATAAGCCCTAGCTATTCTTTAGAGTAGTATATTGAACATTATCCACATTGTCAGTTGACTCCTTTGAACCATCTTTGTTTTCAGATAGAACCCACGAGACAGGTCGTGCGCCACACGACGGCCACTGGTGCCTCAGGGTCACCTGCTGTGTTGGTTGAGATGATGACCTATCTGGGTTATCGCTGGCACCCTGAGTACACCGTCTATGAGGAGTATCAGGACTTCAACCAGGAGTAGTACCGTGCCATCGTCCACCTCTACTCTCGGGAGTATGACTCCACTACCGTGCCGCACACTGCTCATGGTGTTGGAGTGACTATTGATATGGCGGTCCACATTGCTGCTTATGCTGCTCTGACACGTCTTCGTGGAGAGTATCAGGAGTTGGACACCTCCCCCTTCAGGCACATTGCTATCACATCCGATGTTGGTGCAGAGGGATACTACACTGCTGCCGACTCCACTGTCACCCGAGAGCCCTCCTACCATCAGAACCTGGTTCTGCATGCTGATGGACTGGATAGAGCTAGCCGAGCTCTTCGCCACGAGCTGTACACCACCCGTCGGCACCTGTACCGTGCTCTGACGCTGTTGCACTCCCTCTGTCCGATCTGGTGATCTGTCGCGTTCTGTGATCTACCCTGCCAGGACCGTGATGCCCCAGGGCGTCGGCTGGCCAGATGTGGGAGGATACTCTCCCACACTTGGTCCTCTCCTGCCACCTGCGCGTCGGGTTCCGCACTACAGTATCCGCGGACCCCAGGCTACTCGTGTGGAGGTCTTCCCTTCGCGTCACTACCAGCTGTCAGGCTACACCTACCTCCACAGTTCCTCCTGGGACTGATGTAGGCTTGCTTGTTAGTGTTAGATGCCTTCGCCGCGAGCCTGTGTGCCGCCTATGATGTTCTTAGTCTATGTGCCGAACTCTATGCATGATCACTTTTGTAAGATGTGCCAACTACTATGTAGTATCTATCGTGTTCCTTTCATTATGCATGTTTCATCATGAATGATTCTTGTCCTCGCAATTTCTCAAATGCTGAACTACTCCTATTATATATCAGCAGGATGGTTAGACCAGGTGGTCGTGGTCGTGGTGGCAACGCCCCACCACTGCCTGAGTACATGGCTGGTATGATCCAACAGCTTGAGATGAATCGCCAGTTCATGGAGAATATGATGGCTCAGTTCCTCGCCCCAATATGAACCAGCAGCCAACCCCAGTAACTCTGCAGGATTTCATGCGCCTGAACCCAACTGTGTACCGCAGCTCAACTCAGCCTCTGGATGCTGATGACTGGCTCTGTGACATCACCTATGAGATGGAGTCTGTTGATGTAGCCCCTGCCAGCTATGTCACCTTTGCTTCCTTCTTCTTGAAGGGACCCGCTGCTCAATGGTGGGACAGCCACAGGCGTACTTTGCCAATTGGAACAATCATCACCTGGCCAGACTTCCAAGCTGCTTTCCGTGCTCGCTTCATTCCTCAGGGAGTCATGGACTGTAAGAAGCGTGAGTTCCGCAACCTCACCCAAGGCAACAAAACTGTTGAAGCTTATCAGCGGGAGTTTCTTGACTTGTCCCGCTATGCTGAAGAAGACATTGCAACTGATGCACGCAGACAGGAGAAGTTCCGTGATGGCCTTCAAGCTGATATCAAGCTCGCACTTCTAGTGCATGACTTTGCTGATTTCGCCACCCTGGTGAACAAGGCCATCAATGTCGAAACTGGTCTGCAGGAATACCAGAGCTCTCACAGGCGCAACCGTGACACGGGCTCATCTTCGGGCCCGCCCTCGCAGAAGAGTAAGATATGGATTCCCAACAGCATGTACCAGCCAACTGCACCTGCCCCAAGGCAGTCCTATGCCGCACCTCGTCTGCCTACTCCTCCAACTAGGCAGCCAAGGCTTCCAGCTCCACCACCCCAAGCTCCTGTTCCCACTCCCAGTAATGGTTTGTGCTTTAGGTGTGGTCAACCAGGGCACCGTGCTAGGGAATGCAATCAGAACCAGAACCAACTGGCCCTCCCAACAACTGGCCGTGGAAGCAACTAGCCCCGCAACAACAATGCCAAGTCTTATGGTCGTGTTCATGCCAACCACGTTGATCTCAATGAAGTTCTAGACCAGCCCGCTATTGTGATGGGTACACTCCTCGTAAATTCAGCACCAACATCTGTTTTATTTGATACAGGTGCATCACATTCATTCATGTCAGAGGATTTTGCATTCATGCATGGCATTAAAAGCGAGGACCTGAACACTTCGCTATTAGTACACACTCCCGCGGGCCAATGTCGGACCTCCATGATTTGCAACGACGTCCCCGTTGAAATCGGAGGACTGGAATTCCTTGCCTCTCCCATCGTATTGAAGTCATGTAGGATCGACTTCATTCTGGGTATGGATTGGTTGAAAGCGCATACTGCTTCTATAGTTTGCGCCACTAAGGTCGTCCATCTGCTACACCCTTCTAATGAAATAATTGCTTACCAAGCTCATCTAGTTCAGAACACCGAGGCACGGCTTTATGCCTTGAATGCGTTGAACGCTGCACCACTCGAGGGCATTGAAAACATTCCCGTCGTTCGTGAATTCCAAGACGTCTTCCCAGAAGAACTTCCAGGGATTCCCCCTGCTAGAGCTGTCAAATTCATCATCGACTTGAAACCCGGCACCACCCCTATAGCCAAGCGACCCTACAAGATGCCGCCACATGAACTCATTGAGCTTAAGGAGGAAATCGACAAATCTCTTGTCAAAGGTTTCATTCGCCCAAGTTGCTCTCCTTGGGGAGCACCTTCTCTCTTTGTTAAGAAGAAGGATGGGACAAACCGATTAGTCCAAGACTACCGTTCTATAAACCAAGCTACCATTCAGAATAAATACCCTCTTCCTCGGATCAATGATCTTTATGATCAACTGGCTGGCTCATCAGTGTTCTCCAAACTCGACTTGAGGTTGGGTTACCACCAGATCCGTGTTCGTGAAGAGGATACCCCAAAGACCGCCTTCGTGACTCGGTATGGGTCTTACGAGTACACAGTAATGTCATTCGGCTTAACGAATGCTCCCGCCACTTTCTCTCGCCCGATGAATTATATATTCATGGATTACCTCGACAAGTTCGTCGTGGTTTATCTGGATGATATCCTGGTATTTTCCAAGAACAAAGAAGAACATGTTGAACATCTTCGTCTCGTGCTGGAAAAGCTTCGAGAGCACCAACTCTATGCTAAGTATTCCAAGTGTGAATTCTGGCTCCCCGAAGTAACCTATCTTGGGCATGTCATCTCCAAGGATTGTATTGCCGTCAACCCTGAACGAGTTCAGGCTATTCTCGATTGGACTCCTCCGAAGAATGTCAAGCAAGTCCGAAGTTTTCTCGGTCACGCCAGCTATTGTCGTCGATTCGTCGAGAACTTCTCCAAGATTGCCAGGCCTCTGACTAATCTGTTGCATAAGGGTGTCAAGTTCGAATGGACAGACAAGTGTCAGGAAAGTTTCCAGGCGCTCAAAGACAAGTTGACTTCTGCCCCAGTGCTTGCTCCACCTGATACTAAGAAGGACTTCGTCATTTACTATGACGCTTCCCGTCTAGGATTAGGCTGTGTCCTAATGCAAGAGCACAGAGTGATTGCTTATGCCTCTCGTCAACTGCGCCCTCACGAAGAAAACTACCCAGTTCACGACCTCGAGCTTGCTGCTGTCATTCATGCACTGAAGCAGTGACGACATTACCTTCTCGGTAATCGTTGCGAAATCTTCACCGACCACCAAAGTCTCAAGTATATGTTTACTCAGCCAGATCTGAACCTCTGTTAGCAGAGATGGATGGAGACTGTTGCAGACTTTGACGTGGGTATATCCTATACCCCCGGCAAGGCTAATGTAATGGCTGATGCCTTGAGCCGCAAGTCTTACTGCAATCACCTCCAGGTTCACAAAGTTCAGTCCTCGCTTGTCGAAGAATTTAGAAAGCTGAACCTTCATATTGTCCCCCCTGGTGCACTCGCTCCCCCTCCACCGGAGTTCCGCAAGATGAATCTTCATGTTGTTACTAAGGGTTCTCTAAATACCCTGGCTATCGTACCAGATCTCGTAGCCGGTATAAAGACTATTCAAGGTTATGACTCTGAAGTCCATAAGATTAAACGCCATCTAGCAGAAGGAAAGCCCTCATTCTTCACTATCGCCAATGATGGCGCCTTGTACTTCAAAGGCCGCCTAGTGGTACCATGTTCGAAGAAAAACCTGGATAAGACTAAAAGGGTTATGAAAGAAGCTCATGATACGCCTCTATCCATCCATCCTGGTAGTACAAAGATGTACCAGGATATTCGTCAAAGATTCTGGTGGTCTAATATGAAGCAGGACATTGCTCGTTATGTTGCTAAGTGTGACGTTTGCCGCCGTATCAAAGCAGAGCATCAAAGGCCTGCTGGAACTCTGCAACCTATCTCTATTCCTGAATGGAAATGAGACCATGTTGAAATGGACTTCGTCACTGGATTTCCCAAATCGCAGAAAGGTAATGATGCTATTCTTGTCGTCATTGACCGGCTTTCTAAAGTTGCACATTTTCTGGCAGTCAAAGAAACAATCACTGCTAGCCATCTTGCAACCCTCTACATGTCCAGAATTGTTTCCCTTCACGGTATTCCACTGGTTATCAGTTCAGACTGCGGTAGCTTATTCACTTCAAGATTTTGGGCAAGTTTCCAAGAAGCTATGGGAACTCATCTGTTGTTCAGTACGGCGTTTCATCCTCGGTCGCAAGGACAGGTTGAACGTGTCAACCAAGTTCTCGAAGACATGCTTCGAGCTTGTGTAATTTCCTTCGGTGAGAAATGGGAGGAATCTCTTCCATATGCCGAGTTCTCTTATAATAATAGCTATCAAGCTAGTCTGAAGATGTCCCCCTTCGAAGTGTTATATGGACGAAAGTGTCGAACCCCTATGAACTAGTCAGAAACTGGGGAACGTCCACTCTTCGGTCCGGATATTATCCAACAGGCCGAAGAACAAGTCCGCATTATTCGCGAGAATCTCAAGACTGCTCAGTCACGTCAAAAAAGTCAGTATGACCGTCATCACAAAGACATGGTCTATCAACCTGGCGAAAAGGCTTATATTCGAGTTACACCAATGAAGGGTGCTCACCGCTTCGGGATCAAGGGCAAGCTAGCTCCTTGCTATATCGGTCCCTTCACTATTCTCGAAAGGCGTGGAAAAGTGGCATATCAACTGGAGCTTCCGCCGAACCTTTCCCAGGTTCACGATGTGTTCCATGTGTCACAACTCCGCCGTTGCTTCAAGGATCCAATCCGAGTAGTGGATCATGAAGTGCTCGAATTGCAACAGGACCTCTCCTATAAAGAGCATCCGGTTCGCATCCTCAACCAAGCTGAACGCCGCACACGTCAGAAGGCGATCAAGTTCCTCAAAGTCCAGTGGTCGAACCACTCTCAAGACGAAGCCACCTGGGAACGCTAGGACCGCCTGCGTGATGAATACCCCGCACTGTTTCCTTCTACCTCCTAAATCTCGGGGCAATATTTCTTGTAGTGAAGGAGTTTTGTAACGCCCGGGTAATCAAGCTACAGTAATTCCACGCTAATGGTGCCACGTCACCTTGATTACTGTGGTTAATCTCGGGTTAATTTGAAACCGTTTCAAAATTCAAATTGAAATTAATGTCAACAATAAAAGTTTTCAGAAGTGATAACAAAAATGTTTGGGTTGTGCCAAAAATGGCATAGGTAATTTTAGTGCAGCAAACTCATTTTTAGAAATTGCCTAAATGATTTAAAATAAACTAAAACAGAATAGAAAATAAATAAAAGGAAAATAAAACAAAAATAAAGCAAAAATAAAAAGAAAGACCCCCTTGGCCAACTGGGCCAAACGGCCCAGCTGGCCAGCCCATTAACCTAACCGGCCCAGTCCCCCTGGCCTATATGGCCTCGCACCGGAAAACCTAACACACCCCGTCGCCCCACTCTCCCCCCCACGACGCCACCTCTCCCCCTCCCGATCCAGATTGGATTGGGATCGACCCCGCGCGCCTGACGCTGCCCCGCCGCCCGTCGCCGGCGCTCCCTCGCCGGCCTGCCCCTCTCCGCCGCGTTGTCCCCGATGTCCCCCGACCCCCGCTGCCATTCCCCCTACGGCCCCAGTGAGCATGAGCCCCTCCCTCTCTTCTCTCCCTCCCGCATCGTGCCCACGCTCACCGCCGCTTCCGCCATGCTCCCGCACGCTCCCCGCCGTGGCCGTCGCCCGCACCGGCGTCCAGACCGGCGCCCGCGTCGGCCAAGCCCTGCCTGGCCCCTCCCCTGTGCTCCACTACCCCCCCCCCCCCCCGCCGACCCCCTGCACTGCCCCGCACCACCACAACCGCCTCGCGCGCACGCGCTCGTCGCCCGCCCCGCACGTGCTTGCTAGCCCGTGGTCGCCGCTCGTCGCGGTCACCCCCGCGCGCTCCCCATGCCGCTCCCGCTCGCCCCGCTTGCCAGCGCCGGCACGCCTCGTGCGCGTCCCCTCCTCGTCCCTCGCTCCGTTGCGACCGCAAGAACTGCTGCTGCTTCCGCCTTTCCCCCTTCCCCGCATAGCCGCACACCACCGCGCCCCCCCTGTCGCGCTTGCCGCCGACCACACCTCCCCGCTCCGGCGCGGCCTCGCTGCGCCGTGGCGCTCGCTGCCGACGACGCACGCTGCGGCCCCGTGGTCCCGCTCGGGTCCGCCCCAACCACCGGCGCTCGCCGTCGTCGCCCATGCCGGCTGGCTCCGCCGGCCGCGCCTCGCTACTGGCGGGTTGCGATTCGCCCGCACCCGTTCACCCGGTTGGCCCCAGTCCTATGACAGCCGGGGCCCAGCCCCAGAATGATTAAAAAAATAAAATATAAAAATTAATTAATTAAGTTGATTAATCCTATTTAATTAATCTAATTAACATGTTAGTTTAATTAAATAGTAATTCGTTTAACCTAAACCCTAATCAACCTAATAGTCAATGACAGTGGGGCCCACCCCCCTAATTAATACTAATTAGGTTAAATGATATGTCTAATTAAAATGTGTCACCGACCAGTGGGACCCACTGGTCAGGTTGACCAGTCAACCCTGTTGACTGCTGACATCAGCATGACATCATGCTGATGTCATAAATCCAAATTTCAAATTAAATTAAATAATTAATTAAATTCCAGAGATTAATAAAATCTTTAGAAAATCATATCTTTTAATCCGTAACTTGGATTAAATTATTTTCAACATGAAAGTTGCTCAGAACGATGAGACAAACCCGGATACGCAGCCCGTTCGTCCGCCACGCATCCCTAACATAGCGAACACGCAACTTTCCCCCTCCGGTTCGTATGTCTAAAAACGTGAAACACCGGGGACATTTTCTCAGATGTTTTCCCCCTTCACCGGTACCACCTCGTACCGTGTTAGGGCACACCTAGCATCATGCTTTGTCATGTCATACATCATCATGCATTTGTTTGCATTATATTTATTGTTTCTTCCCCCTCTTCTCTCGCTAGACACCGAGACCGACGCCGCTGCTACCCAGTACGACTACGGTGTGGACGACCCCTCTCTCTTGCCAGAGCAACCAGGCAAGCCCCCCCTTGATCGCCTACTCTCCTCTATACTGCTTGCATTAGAGTAGTGTAGCATGTTACTGCTTTCCGTTAATCCTATCCTGATGCATAGCCTGTCCTTGCTACTATTGTTGTTACCTTACCTGCAATCCTAATGCTTAGTATAGGATGCTAGTTTATCATCAGTGGCCATACATTCTTGTCCGTCTGCCATGCTATACTATCGGGCCGTGTTCACTCGGGAGGTGATCACGGGTATATACTATATACTTTATACATGATACATGTGATGACTAAACTCGGGTTGGCTCGAGGAGTACCTGCGGTTGATTCACGAATTGGGGGCTGGAAGGACATACTTTCCCGACAGCCCTCTGTGTGGATCTTTGTGGCGAAGTGACAAGGCAGGTTGAGACCACCTAGGAGAGAGGTGGCCCTGGCCCTGGTCGGCGTTCGCGGTTATTTCAAGATAACACGTTTAACGAGATCTTGGTATTTGATCTGAGTCTGGCCACTGGCCTATACGCACTAACCATCTACGCAGGGACAGTTATGGGCACTCGACGTCGTGGTATCAGCCGAAGCCTTCGTGATGTCAGCGACTGAGCGGCGCGCGCCGGATTGGACTGGAACGCCTGCTAGGCTAGGTCTGCTTCCGGCCGCCCTCGCAACGTGCAGGTGTGCAATGCGTGATGGGCCCAGACCCCTGCGCCATAGGATTTAGACCGGCATGCTGACCTCTCTGTTGTGCCTAGGTAGGGTTGCGACGTGTTGATCTTCCGAGGCCGGGCATGACCCAGGAAAGTGTCCGGCCAAATGGGATCGAGCATGTTGGGTTATGTGGTGCACCCCTGCAGGGAAGTTAATCTATTCGAATAGCCGTGAATAACAGGACGACTTGGAGTTGTACCTTGACCTTATGACAACTAGAACCGGATACTTAATAAAACACACCCTTCCAAGTGCCAGATACAACCGGTGATCGCTCTCTCACAAGGCGACGAGGGGAGGATCATCGGTTAGGATTATGCTACACGATGCTACTTGGTGAACTTACCATCTACTCTCTTCTCCTGTTGCAAGATGGAGGTTACCAGAAGCGTAGTCTTCGAAAGGACTAGCTATCCCCCTCTTATTCCGGCATTCTGCAGTTCAGTCCACATATGATACCCTTATTCCATTTGATACCAATGCATACATATGTAGTGTAGCTCCTTGCTTGCGAGTACTTTGGATGAGTACTCACGGTTGCTTTGCTCCCTCTTTTCCCCCTTTCTATACTCGATTGCTGCGACCAGACGTTGGAGCCAGGAGCCAGACGCCACCGTCAATGATGACTACTACTACTGGGAGGTGCCTACTACTACATGCAGCCCACTGACGACGACCAGGAGTAGTTTAGGAGGATCCCAGGCAGGAGGCCTATGCCTCTTTCGATCTGTATCCCAGTTTGTGCTAGCCTTCTTAAGGCAAACTTGTTTAACTTATGTCTATACTCAGATATTGTTGCTTCCGCTGACTCTTCTATGATCGAGCTCTTGTATTCGAGCCCTCGAGGCCCCTGGCTTGTAATATGATGCTTGTATGACTTATTTTATTTGTAGAGTTGTGTTGTGATATCTTCCCGTGAGTCCCTGATCTTGGTCGTACACATTTGCGTGTATGATTAGTGTACGGTCAAATCGGGGGCGTCATAGAACCGTTCTTACCTACGCATCAAAACCACAACGATTTGTCGTCAAGTGTGATGTTTTAACCTTCAACAAGGACCGGGCGTAGTCAAACTCAATTCAACTAAAGCTGGAGAAACAAACACCCACTAGCCACCGGTGTGCGAAGCACGGCGGTAGAACCAGTCTCATGAACGCGATCATGTGATTTTGGTTTGGGCCGCTTCATCCAACAATACCGCCGAATCAAAGTATGACATGCTGGTAAGCAGTCTGACTATTATCGCCCACAACTCTTTGTGTTCTACTCATGCAAATAACATCTACTCATAGACCTGGCTCGGATGCCACTGTTGGGGAACATAGTATTTCAAAAAATCTACCTACGATCACACAAGATCTATCTAGGAGATGCATAGCAATGAGAGGGGCGAGTGTGTCTACGTACCCTGGTAGACCGAAAGCGGAAGCGTTTAGTAACGCGGTTGATGTAGTCGAACATCTTCGTGATCCAACCAATCCAAGTACCGAATGGCACCTCCGTGATCTGCACACGTTCAGCTCAGTGACATCCCTCGAACTCTTGATCCAGTTGAGGCCGAGGGAGAGTTCCGTCAGCATGACGGCGTGGTGACAGTGATGATGGAGTTACCGACGCAGGGCTTCGCCTAAGCACTACAACGATATGACCGAGGTGTGTAACTGTGGAGGGGGGCACCGCACATGGCTAAAACATCAACTTGTGTGTCGATGGGGTGCCCCCCTCCCACGTATATAAAGGGGGAGGGAGGAGGAGGCCGGCCAAGGGTGGCGCTCCCAAGGGGGGATTCCTACTCCAAGTAGGATTCCCCCCTATCCTACTTCCACAAGGAGAAGGGGGGAAGGAATAGGAGAAGAGAAGGAAAGGGGGACCGCCTGAATGTGCAACTATCCCTGGGTGGTTTTGGCAATTCCTAACAACATATAGCTCATTGAGCTAATACTATTTCAAGATGGAAAGCTCAATGATTGGCATGGCATGGATTAGAAATGTGGACCCCTCAAAATGCTAAAGACAAAAGATTGGCTCAAGCTCTAAAGCTTAAGACTCTACATTTTACCTTTTAGTGATCCAAGATGACATTGAGTCCATAGGAAAAGCCAATACTATTAAAAGGGGATGAGGTGTTGGTTAATGGGTTACTTGCTCAAAATGCTTAGTGATATGCTCCAAAATCCTCAACCACTTTCTCATATCCACATATGTCCCAAACCAAAAGTCAAACTCGGCCCCACCGAAACTTTCCATCCGGTGCTACCGAGTTCAGTTGACATAGCCACTGCCACAAAACCTTACTCACTTCGGTCCCACCGATAGGGATCTCGGTCTCACCGAGATGGGATTGCAAACTCTCTATTTCCCCTTCGTAACATTTCGGTCCAACCAAGATGAGCGAATCGGTCCCACCGAGTTTGCCTGACCAACTCTCTGTTTGCTTATTACCAAAATCGGTCCCATCGAGTTTGTGTAATCAGTCTCACCGAGATTACGTTATGCCCTAACCCTAATGAAATCGGTCCCACCGAGTTGACGTATTGGTCCCACCGAAAATCCTAACATTCACATTTTGAACTGGATCGGTCTGACCGAGTTTTCTGATTCGGTCCCACCGAGTTTGGTAAATTGTGTGTAACAGTTAGATTTTGTGTGGACGCTATATATACCCCTCCACCCGCTCTTCATTCCTGGAGAGAGCCATCAGAACATGCCTACACTTCCATCATACATTTTCTGAGAGAGAACCACCTACACTTGTGTTGAGGTCAAGATATTCCATTCCAACCACATAAATCTTGATCTCTAGCCTTCCCCAAGTTGCTTTCCACTCAAATCATCTCTCCACCAAATCCAATCCTATGAGAGAGAGTTGAGTGTTGGGGAGACTATCATTTGAAGCACAAGAGCAAGGAGTTCATCATCAACACATCATCTATTACCTTTTGGAGAGTGGTGTCTCCTAGATTGGTTAGGTGCCACTTGGGAGCCTCCGTCAAGATTGTGGAGTTGAACCAAGGAGTTTGTACGGGCAATGAGATCGCCTACTTCGTGAAGATCTACCCTAGTGAGGCAAGTCATTCATGGGCGATGGCCATGGTGGGATAGACAAGGTTACTTCTTCGTGGACCCTTCATGGGTGGAGCCCTCCGTGGACTCGCGCAACCGTCACCCTTCGTGGGTTGAAGTCTCCATCAACGTGGATGTACAATAGCACCACCTATCGGAACCATGCCAAAAATCTCCGTGTCTACATTGTGTTTGCTCCCTCCAAACTCCTCCATTTACCTTCATGTACAATGTTTTACATTCCGCTGCTATACTCTTAGACTTGCATGTGTAGGTTGTTTACTTGACTAGTGCTAAGTTGGTAAAATCTGCCAAGACTTAAAGTTGGGAAAAGGCTAGATTTTTATTTGGTCAAGTAGTCTAATCACCCCCCCTCTAGACATACTTTCGATCCTACACCGCCCCCTAGCCCTAGTCCAATTTGGTTTGGGCTAGGGGGGCGCGTGCCACTCCTTGGCCTGCCTCCTCTCTTCCACCATTAGGCCCATGAGGCCCAATAACTTCCCGGAGGGGGTTCCGGTAACCCCCAGTACTCTGAAACTCATCCGAAACAACCCGAACCATTCCTGTATCCGAATGTAACCTTCCAATGTATGAATTTTGATGTCTCGACCATTCCGAGACTCCTCGTCACGTCCGTGATCTCATCCAGGACTCCGAACAACCTTCGGTACATCAAATCACATAACTCATAATATAAATCGTCATCGAACGTTAAGCGTGCGGACCCTACGGGTTCGAGAACTATGTATACATGACCGAGACACATCTCCGGTCAATAACCAATAGCGGAACCTGGATGCTCATATTGGTTCCTACATATTCTAAGAAGGTCTTCATTGGTCAAACCGCATAACAACATACGTTGTTCCCTTTGTCATCGGTATGTTACTTGCCCGAGATCCGACCGTCGGTATCATCATATCTAGTTCAATCTCAATACCGGCAAGTGTCTTTACTCGTTCCGTAATGCATCATCCTGCAACTAACTCATTAGTCACTTTGCTTGCAAGGCTTATAGTGAAGAGCATTACCGAGAAGGCCCAGGGATACCTCTCCGAAACACGGAGTGACAAATCCTAATCTCGATCTATGCCAACTCAACAAACACCATCGGAGACACCCGTAGAGCATCTTTATAATCACCCAGTTACGTTGTGACGTTTGATAGAACACAAGGTGTTCCTCCGGTATTCGGGAGTTGCATAATCTCATAGTCATAGGAACATGTATAAGTCATGAAGAAAGCAATAGCAATAAACTAAACTATCATAGTGCTAAGCTAATGGATGGGTCTTGTCCATCTCATCATTCTCTAATGATGTGATCCCATTCATCAAATGAAAACACATGTCTATGGCTAGGAAACTTAACCATCTTTGATTAACGAGCTAGTCAAGTAGAGGCAAACTAGGGACACTCTATTTGTCTATGTATTCATACATGTACTAAGTTTTCGGTTAATATAATTCTAGTATGAATAATAAACATTTATCATGATATAAGGAAATATTAATAACAACTTTATTATTGCCTCTAGGGCATATTTCCTTCAATTCGGGAGTTGCATAATCTCATAGTCAGAGGAACATGTATAAGTCATGATGAAAGCAATAGCAATAAAACTCAACGATCATTATGCTAAGCTAACGGATGGGCCTTGTCCATCACATCATTCTCTAATGATGTGATCCCGTTCATCAAATGACAACACATGTCTATGGCTAGGAAACTTAACCATATTTGATTAATGAGCTAGTCAAGTAGAGGCAAACTAGGGACACTCTGTTTGTCTATGTATTCGTACATGTACTAAGTTTCCGGTTAATATAATTCTAGCATGAATAATAAACATTTATCATGATATAAGGAAATATAAATAACAACTTTATTATTGCCTCTAGGGCATATGTCCTTCAATTCGGGAGTTGCATAATCTCATAGTTAGAGGAATATGTATAAGTCATGATGAAAGCAATCGCAATAAAACTCAACGATCGTTATGCTAAGCTAACGGATGGGTCTTGTCCATCACATCATTCTCTAATGATGTGATCCCGTTCATCAAATGAAAAACACATGTCTATGGTTAGGAACTTAACCATCTTTCATTAATGAGCTAGTCTAGTAGAGGCATACTAGGGACACTCTGTTTGTGTATGTATTCACACATGTACTAAGTTTCTGGATAATACAATTCTAGCATGAATAATAAACATTTATAATGATATAAGGAAATATAAATAAAAACTTTATTATTGTCTCGGGCATATTTCCTTCATAGAAATACTAGCAACTAGTACTTGATAACCAGGTGCATAAAAACATAGCATGAAAGTGAACACAAATCCATAAGCATCACCGAAACAACGACAACCATATTAAAACAAGTAGACGTTTATTAAATATTCAAGTTGAAAACCATGGCTACTGCATGGCCATCATGCAAGTGGGTGTTGTGGCTTGCCTGGGAATGAGGAATGCACCGGGGAGAAGCGCAGAAAGATCGCGGAAAGAATCACCGGAAAAGTTTCTCTCCTGGAGGGGGCTGATTATGGGCAAGGGAAAAATGGTCATTTCCAGTATGTCAACCCATAGTGAAAATGATAGGAAGAATGGGCTCGATGAGACAAAGAAGTAGGCTTTGGATTCACCTCAATCGGAGTTATGGGCAAAAAGATACGGACGTTTAAAGCTCAGGGACCAATGTGTATCAAAAATATTCACAAACAGGTTTGTGGCTGATTAAACCGAATGTGCCTTTCTCAAAAATACGCTTTCTCGTAGGGAAAACATATTCTGGCCCGAAGATCGACTGAAATGTGCTTTAGAGAGGGGAAAACGTACCCTGGGGAAAACGCCTCCACTTAAGTGACGTGGCAGTGGCGGGGCCAGGCGCTAGGCCACTGACGGATGGGGCCCATGTTGACTCCTCTCTCTCCCTCCCATCTCCTTCTTCCTCCCGACGCAGGATGCACAAGAGGCCCGAGGCCGAGTGAGCGTCGGCGCCGTCCCCCGGCGGCTCCGGCCATCTCTGCCCGAGGTGAGAGCACCAGTGGCCCCGGGAAGGAGCTCCGCATCCAGCTGGGTGCAGCACGCGCGCCGAGGGGGGATGTGGCGACAGCGGCTCGGACGTCCGCGGCGGCGGCCGTCGTCTGTTTTTGTGAACCGCGCCCACGGGCACTCCGGGAAGGAGGGGAATGGTGGGGGACGCTCCATGGGGCTCAGGGGAGGTCTTAGGTAGTGGCTTGAGGGAGGGGGAGCTCGGCTTCGAGCGAATTTGAGAGGAGGACCGATGCATCCATGGCGGGTAACCGAGGCGACGAGGGATCCTCTGGCTTGGGGAAGAGGATGGGGAGGGAGCTAGGAGCTAGGGGAGGCCAGTGAGATGCTCGGGAGGCTGCGGGGAGAGCTATAAATAGTCGCGGCAATGCGGTGCTCGGACGTGGCCGGGTGATGCATGTGTCGTCGTGCTGGCGCGAGCATAGGCACGGGGAGGGAGGGGAGACTTGTCCAGGAGCTTCACGGGGACGCGGGAGGCCTCGGCCGAGCTCAGGAAAGCTCGGGAGAGCTCCGGCAACAGGACAAGGAGGAGTAGGGGAGGTTAGTGGCACGGGCGAGCTCGAAAGCGGCGCAACCAGGGCAAGTACGGATGGGGCAGCTGCGTGGGGTGATGCGGGGGATCACGGGGAAGCTATTGGACACGGCGAGGCACGCGAGCCCGACGAACCGAGGAGCGGCCCGAGCAAACGAAGCTCAGCTCGCGTCCATGGCGTGCTAGGGCGGTGGTCACCGCGTGAGCTGGCACAAGCGGTTGCACCCGGGTCAGCCGACGATGTCTTCACGATAGGTCACAGCAAGGAGAAAGCCAAGAGGGAAATAAACGAGCACATGGGCTTAATTGGTGAACGGGGCTTGCAGTGTTTCAGTCGCACAGCAAGGTGTTTGTTGTTTGCTGTGACTCACAAGCTTGGCTATCACGGCTGAGCTTTAACTGGGGTTGATCACTCACTAAGGTCATTAAGATGGCAGGGTTTCAGCTCATATAGAGGGGTTTAGCTAGTACTTGTAGTGGAAAGTGTCATAATGACTAGAATAGCAAACTTTGAAGTGGCACTCACATACTAGCTTCGATTCAGATGAAATTTGGCATAGATGGGTTATATAAGAATATGAAGTCATTGTAAAAGTCTCATACCAAATGGATACACCAAAATGGTACTTTCTTCACAAACTACCATTCAGGACAGAATATGAAAGGAATTATTTGAGGATTATTTTTGAACATGGTGATACGTCTCCAACGTATCTATAATTTTGATTGTTCCATGCTATTATATTATCTCTTTTGGATGTTTATGGGCTTTATTAAACACTTTTATATTATTTTTGGGACTAACCTATTTGCCTAGAGCCCAGTGCTAGTTTATGTTTTTTCCTTATTTTAGAGTATCGCAGAAAAGGAAAATCAAACGGAGTCCAATTGACCTGAAACTTCACGGAACTTATTTTTGGACCAGAAGAAGCCCACGGAGTATCGAAGTTGGACCAGGAGAGTCCCGGGCTGCCCACGAGGGTGGGGGCGCGCCCACGGCGTGCCCACCCCCTGGGCGCCCCCCCTGCCTCGTGGACACCCCGGAGATCCACCGACGTACTTCTTCCTCCTATATATACCCATATACCCTAAAAAATTCGGGGAGCACAATAGATCGGGAGTTCCGCCGCTAGAAGCCTCCGTAGCCACCAAAACCCAATCTAGACCCGTTCCGGCACCCTGCCGGAGGGGGGAATCCCTCTCCGGTGGCCATCTTCATCATCCCGGCGCTCTCCATGACGAGGAGGGAGTAGTTCTCCCTCGGGGCTGAGGGTATGTACTAGTAGCTATGTGTTTGATCTCTTTCTCTCGTGTTCTTGAGGTGATATGATCTTGATGTATCGCGAGCTTTGCTATTATATTTGGATCCTATGATGTTTCTCCCCCCTCTACTCTCTTGTAATGGATTGAGTTTTCCCTTTGAAGTTATCTTATCGGATTGAGTCTTTAAGGATTTGAGAACACTTGATGTATGTCTTGCGTGGTATACCTGTGGTGACAATGGGGTATTCTATTGATCCACTTGGTGTATGTTTTGGTGATCAACTTGCGGGTTCGGTGACCTTAGGAATCTATGCATAGGTGTTGGCACACGTTTTCGTCTTGACTCTCCGGTAGAAACTTTGGGGCACCCTTTGAAGTTCTTTGTGTTGGTTTGAATAGATGAATCTGAGATTGTGTGATGCATATCGTATAATCATACCCACGGATACTTGAGGTGACATTGGAGTATCTAGGTGACATTAGGGTTTTGGTTGATTTGTGTCTTAAGGTGTTATTCTAGTACGAACTCTATGATAGATTGAACGGAAAGAATAGCTTCATGTTATTTTACTACGGACTCTTGAATAGATCGATCAGAAAGGATAACTTTGAGGTGGTTTCATACCCTACCATAGTCTCTTCGTTTGTTCTCCGCTATTAGTGACTTTGGAGTGACTCTTTGTTGCATGTTGAGGGATAGTTATATGATCCAATTATGTTATTATTGTTGAGAGAACTTGCACCAGTGAAAGTATGAACCCTAGGCCTTGTTTCAACGCGTTGCAATACCGTTTGTGCTCACTTTTATCATTAGTTACCTTGCTGTTTTTATAATTTCAGATTACAAGAACCTATCTACTATCCATATACCACTTGTATCACCATCTCTTCGCCGAACTAGTGCACCTATACAATTTACCATTGTATTGGGTGTGTTGGGGACACAAGAGACTCTTTGTTATTTGGTTGCAGGGTTGCTTGAGAGAGACCATCTTCATCCTACGTCTCCTACGGATTGATAAACCTTAGGTCATCCACTTGAGGGAAATTTGCCACTGTCCTACAAACCTCTGCACTTGGAGGCCCAACAACGTCTACAAGAATAAGGTTGTGTAGTAGACATCAAGCTCTTTTCTGGCGCCGTTGCCGGGGAGGTTAGCGCTTGAAGGTATATCTTTAGATCTTGCAATCGAATCTTTGTGTTTCTTGTTTTAGCACTAGTTTAGTTTATAAAAGAAAACTACAAAAAAACTATGGAATTGAGTTTGCCTCATACGCTTCATCTTTTTAATATCTTTCGTGAGTATGATGGAAAGGAAAATTGTGCCAAAGTGTTAGAAGAAGAATGCATTAAAATGTTTGGCACTAAATCTTTGAATGATGAGCATGATTGCAATGTTGTTAGTATGAACTCCTTGAATATCCATAGTACTAATGATGATTGCACTAGTTATGATGAAAATGTCTCCTATAAACATGTCAATTTTTGTGGAGTGCATTGTGTTTCCAAGTACACACCAAATAGGGAAGATAGATATTGCAAGAGGCATAAGCATTTAGAAACTAAATGGTTGCAAGAAAGGCTAAGTTTTAGTGCTGAAAATTTAAAATTTCTTAGCCATACTTGTGAACTTTGCAATAAACATGGGCATTTAAATATCAAATGCAAATTGTTTCATGATCGCATCGTGTCCAAAAATTGTGATGACTTGATTTCCCTTGCACATTATAATGAACTTAGTTTGCTTTTGGGTTATGAAGAAATGAAACGTCAAAATAAGATTATTCCAGAATATAACCTCGAGAAATTCCTCGATATTGACCTAGAAGAAATTTATATGTATTGTGCGGTGAATTGAATTGAAAATCCTTATATTGCCAATTACATAAAGAAAAGAAAACAAATAGAGGATGAAGAGAATACTAATGAAAGGGAAGAGACTTCCCAATATCCTCCTATTATTTCTTATGATGAATCAGGTAATGAGGAGGAGCCTTCTATTCAACCAATCTCATTAATAAGGAGCTCGAAAAAGAGGATTGAACCCACACATGATGTGGTGAAGAAGAAGAAAAGAAAAGGTAAGAGAGGTAAAAAGTCTCTCCCAAATAATGTTGCTCCTATTATTGTTGTGCCTAATGAAAATAAATCAAAAATAATTGTGGGAGATGACGCACTTGATGATGATCTCGTTATGCCTATTGCTTGTTTGTGATGATTATGATTGGGAAAATAATGATACTTCTTATGATCTTGAAAATCTTTTTGGCACTTGCTTGGAAGAATATATTAATTGCTATACTATTGGTGCTATCCATACTATTAATGATGAGAGTGATTATTCTTATGATATGAAAAGGCCCAAGCAAGGGATGCTATGTTTGAAGAAGATGATGTTTTTGAGAATATATTTGCTGAAATTAATGTTTGTCCCAAGCTTGGGGATGCTATGTCTAATGAAGATAATATTTTTAGACTCTCAAGTTTTGATATGCAAATTTATGATGATAATAGCATGACTTCTACTTATGATAATTATGAAAGTGGATTTGGAGAGGTCATGACTTTATTTAGTGATGATCCCACTATCTTGGAAGAGGTTTCAATCGATTATGGTGAGAACAAAGTTGCTACTTATGATAATTATTGTGATGATACATATGCTATAAAAAGTAGTGATGATTATATTTAAAAAACTTATCATGATTATGATTACCCTTTTTCTGAACATTATTCTTTTAATGTGGAAACAATTTATAGTATTCGAGTCTCTTATGATACTCCCACTATTCCGATTGAGAAGAATTTTGCTTATGTAGAGAGTAGTAAATTTTCTGTGCTTGTAGATCATGAAAAGAATGCTTTAGGTGCTGGTTATATTGTTGAATTCATTCATGATGCTACTGAAAATTATTATGAGGGAGGAATATATGCTTGTAGTAATTGCAATAATATCAAGTTTCCCCTCTATGTGCTTAAAATTTTGAAGTTATGCTTGTTTTACCTTCCTATGCAAGTTTCTTTTTGCAGATGATTAATAGATAAATTCCTCACGTCCAGCTATTTATTTTAGAATTTTTGGGGTTCCAGAAGTTTGCGTTAGCTACAGATTACTACAGACTGTTCTGTTTTTGACAGATTCTGTTTTTGTGTGTTGTTTGCTTATTTTAATGAATCTATGGCTAGTAAAAGAGTTTATAAACCATAGAGAAGTTGGAATACAGTAGGTTTAATACCAATATAAATAAAGGATGAGTTCATTACAGTACCTTGAAGTGGTGTTTTGTTTTCTTTCGCTAACGGAGCTTACAAGTTTTCTGTTAAGTTTTGTGTTGTGAAGTTTTCAAGTTTTGGGTAAAGATTCGATGGATTATGGAATAAGGAGTGGCAAGAGCCTAAGCTTGGGGATGCCCAAGGAACCCCAAGTAAATATTCAAGTACAACCAAGAGCCTAAGCTTGGGGATGCCCCGGAAGGCATCCCCTCTTTCGTCTTCGAGGCATCCCCTCTTTCGTCTTCGTTCATCGGTAACTTTACTTGGAGCTATATTTTTATTCGCCACATGATATGTGTTTTGCTTGGAGCGTCATTTTATTTTGCTTGCTGTTTGAATAAAATACCAAGATATGAAATTATTAAATGTTAGAGAGTCTTCATATATTTGCATAATTGTTCGACTACTCATTGATCTTCACTTATATCTTTCGGAGTAGTTTGTCATTTGCTCTAGTGCTTCACTTATATCTTTTTAGCACGGTGGTGGTTTAATTTTGTAGAAATAGATAAACTCTCATGCTTCACTTATATTATTTTGAGAGTCTTTATAATATCATGGTAATTTGCTTTGGTTATGAAATTAGTCCTAATATGATGGGCATCCAAGAGGGATATAATAAAAACTTTCATATAAGTGCATTGAATACTAAGAGAAGTTTGATACTTGATGATTGTTTTGATATATGGAGATAGTGATATCAAAGCTGTGCTAGTTGGGTAGTTGTGAATTTGAGGAATACTTGTGTTGAAGTTTGCAAGTCTCATAGCATGCATGTATGGTAAACGTTGTGTAAAAAATTTGAAACATGAGGTGTTATTTGATTGTCTTCCTTATGAGTGGCGGTCGGGGACGAGCGATGGTCTTTTCCTACCAATCTATTCCCCTAGGAGCATGTGCGTAATGCTTGGTTTTTGATGACTTGTAGATTTTTGCAATAAGTATGTGAGTTCTTTATGACTAATGTTGAGTCCATGGATTATACAAACTCTTAGCCTTCCATCATTGCTAGCCTCTTCGGTACCGTGCATTGCCCTTTCTCACATTGAGAGTTGGTGCAAACTTCGCCGGTGCATCCAAACCCCGTGATATGATACGCTCTATCACACATAAACCTCCTTATATCTTCCTCAAAACAGCCACCATACCTACCTATTATGGCATTCCCATAGCCATCCCGAGATATATTGCCATCCAACTTTCCATCGTTCCGTTTATTATGACGCATCATCATTGTCATATTTCTTTGCATGATCATATAGTTGACATCGTATTTGTGGCAAAGCCACCGTTCATAATTTTTCATACATGACACACTTGATTCATCGCAATCCCGGTACACCGCCGGAGGCATTCATATAGAGTCATATGTTGTTCTAAGTATCGAGTTGTAATTTTTGAGTTGTAAGTAAATAAAAGTGGGATGATCATCATTATTAGAGCATTGTCCCAGTGAGGAAAGGATGATGGAGACTATGATGCCCCCACAAGTCGGGATGAGACTCCGGACAAAAAAAGGCCAAAAGAGAGAGAGAGAAAAAGAGAAGGCCCGAAAAAATATGAGAGAAAAAGAGAGAAGGGACAATGTTACTATCCTTTTACCACACTTGTGCTTCAAAGTAGCACCAAGATCTTCATGATAGAGAGTCTCTTATATTGTCACTTTCATATACTAGTGGGAAATTTTCATTATAGAACTTGGCTTGTACAACAATGGGCCTCCTCAAGTGCCCTAGGTCTTCGTGAGCAAGCAAGTTGGATGCATACTCACTTAGTTTCTTTTTGAGCTTTCATATACTTATAGGTCTAGTGCATCCGTTGCATGGCAATCCCTACTCCTTGCATTAACATCAATTGATGGGCATCTCCATAGCTCATTGATTAGCCTCATTGATGTGAGACTTTCTCCCTTTTTTGTCTTCTCCACATAACCCCCATCATTATATTCTATTACACCCATAGTGCTATATCCATGGCTCATGCTCATGTATTGCGTAAAGATTGAAAAAAGTTTGAGATTACTAAAGTATGAAACAATTGCTTGGCTTGTCATCGAGGTAGTGCATGATGAGAGCATTCTTGTGATGAAAATGGAGCATGACCAAACTATATGATTTTGTAGGGATGAACTTTCTTTGGCCATGTTATTTTGAGAAGACATGATTGCTTAGTTAGTATGCTTGAAGTATTATTGTTTTTATGTCAATATTAAACTTTTGTCTTGAATCTTATGGATCTGAATATTCTTGCTACAATAAAGAGAAATACATGATGAATATGTTAGGTAGCATTCCACATCAAAAATTATGTTTTTATCATTTACCTACTCGAGGACGAGCAGGAATTAAGCTTGGGGATGCTGATATGTCTCCAACGTATCTACAATTTTTGATTATTCCATGCTATTATATTATCTGTTTTGGATGTTTATGGGCTTTATTAAACACTTTTATATTATTTTTGGGACTAACCTATTAACCTAGAGCCCAGTGCCAGTTTATGTTTTTCCTTGTTTTAGAGTATCGCAGAAAAGGAAAATCAAACGGAGTCCAATTGACCTAAAACTTCACGGAACTTATTTTTGGACCAGAAGAAGCCCACGGAGTATCGGAGTTGGACCAGGAGAGTCCCGGGCTGCCCACGAGGGTGGGGGGCGCGCTCACCCCCCCTGGGCGCGCCCCTTCCTCGTGGATAGCCCGGAGATCCACGGACGCACTTCTTCCTCCTATATATACCCATATACCCTAAAAACTTTGGGGAGCACAATAGATCGGGAGTTTCGCCACCAGAAGCCTCCGTAGCCACAAAAAACCAATCTAGACCTGTTCCGGCACCCTGCCGGAGGGGGAATCCCTCTCCGGTGGCCATCTTCATCATCCCGGTGCTCTCCATGACGAGGAGGGAGTAGTTCTCCCTCAGGGCTGAGGGTATGTACTAGTAGCTATGTGTTTGATCTCTTTCTCTCGTGTTCTTGAGGTGATACGATCTTGATGTATCGCGAGCTTTGCTCTTATATTTGGATCCTATGATGTT